>NW_008709540.1:88991-141951 GCF_000327385.1 Lottia gigantea
CAATGAGATATATTTTGCGAAGACAGCAGCATTAGTGTACTCTATTTCAATGTCCAATTATCCAGAGGTCTTTAATTTCAATAGCCTAGGTACATGAAAAGTGAAACTCCAGACTCCAACTGGAATTCCCTGCCCGAATATGTCATATTATCTGGAACTTTAAACCAATTTAAATCTAACCCGAAAAGGACTTGGAAGTTTGACAACGTAAAATTCTAACACTCCACAATACAGTAAATGAAATCAACCAATACAACCCGAGTCATACCCATCTTTCCCCTATTTTTCACGAAAGCGCTCGTACCCATAAGGTACCGACGTGATCTAGAAGCCCTTAGTGCTAAATACAGATCGAAGGTCAGGTAAAAAATCTGAAGGGGATATGCATATGTATGTATATCTTTTCCCATTTATTCCCTTCACAATTGGCCCTTCCCGGATATCGCCCATGGGAAAGTAGGCCGAGAGCGCCAGTTCAGTTTTAACTATTACAGTTTGTTTCGGTTGTCTTCGGTCCATTACCTGATTAGTCAAACCCTTCTAAGCGAGTTATCGAGTTACCTCCCCTGAAACCATAAATAAATAATTAAGGTACGGTATGTCGAAATACTTGTTTATTTTCTCAGCTATCTTGATAGAATAGTTATATTTTAGAGATTTGGTAAGATTTTAACAATTTATATTCCAATTCGTGTCGGTTTCATTCTAGATGACGAAATATTAACGTTGGTCTTAGTCTTGAAAACGGGTATTTCGCTGTGAGGCTGTATAAGACAACCCTGTTCTACGACCAACTCACTTGCAATTTCACGTTGTTATTAACTAACCCTTCCTTATATCTATATTAACTCTTGGAGGCATTAGAAGTACAAGTTATAGATAAATAAAACAATTATTGAGAATGAATATTTATTGAATAGAATTATTACTACCGGTATGAAAAATGCCAGTATTATAGATGTAGGGCCTATCTATCCATAATAATTGTCTTATTTATAGGTCTATCTATATTGTTTATGACTAAGGAATTTATGATATTGACTCATGTACGATAAGATTATTAAAATTTACTTTTCCTAAATAATGAACATCCTACATCAAATTTATATAAGATTAGTTAAACTAGGCCTATATGTCTTGGGTTGTTAAACAGGATAAACTATGTAAAACTGTTATGATTCAGTGACAAATGATTAAAGTAGCACACCCAGGTCAGGTTTTAATTGTTTAATCCATCTTATTGCAAAATTCTTATTATAAGATACTCTGAAAGACAGGTCTCAGTGCATTATTTGAGGAGAAATATTTGATAATTTGTTTTTCTCTCAAATTTAATGTTATTTATTTTAGTAAAGAGAAGATAATTTTAAAAATGGAGATTTGGAAAAGTTTGAGTTTTGTGTATTTCTTTCTACTAGCAATACAACAAGTTTTCACTAAAAGATCATTACCAAAATGTAAGTTTGTAACGGGAGTGTTACATCCTAGTATTAATGAGTTTTATTACTGTGTTCCTCATTGGCAAATACACCCCTAAAACTATTTGTCCTGATGAAGATTGATTATCCAAAGCACATGGCAGCATGAGATGAACTAATGAAATTTAGCTTTGCAATCAACGGAAAAAAAATTCAAGGTAGACCTTGCCATTTCCTATTTCTGAATTTGTCCAAAAGTCCAAAACAAATTCATTCCAAGGGCAGGTTACTGATAATATTTTCTTATTTATATTGAATGAATTTTTTAGAATTTTATTTATTTATTTATTACAAAGCATTTATAAATTACCATTTTTTAAACCGAGTTTATATTACTTAAAGAGATTGTAAAGAGGTTTTTATAAATTTTGTATGTGTATCGTGGAGTTAAAACTTTTAGATAAGTTAAGGAACACATAAATTATTTCTCAAAATTTCTGTGTATGAAAAGGCCTGATGAAGCATTGTATATATACAAAAATTTGCCTCATTATAATAAAAGTGAGATTTTGACTTATTATCTTTATCCATTATGTTATAACTTGTAGATTATATTATATTGTAGATTATACTATATTGTAGATTATATTATATTGTAGCTTATGTTATATTGTAGATTATGTTTTAAATTGTAGATTATATTATATTGTATATTATGTTATATTGTAGATTGTACTATATTGTAGATTATATTATATTGTAGATTATATTATATTGTAGCTTATGTTATATTGTAGATTATACTATATTGTAGATTATATTATATTGTATATTATGTTATATTGTAGATTATACTATATTGTAGATTATATTATATTGTAGATTATATTATATTGTAGCTTATGTTATATTGTAGATTATGTTTTAAATTGTAGATTATATTATATTGTATATTATGTTATATTGTAGATTATGTTAAATTATAGATTATATTGTAGATTATATTGTAGATTATATTATATTGTAGATTATGTTTTAAATTGTAGATTATATTATATTGTATATTATATTATATTGTAGATTGTATTATATTGTAGATTATATTATATTGTAGATTATGTTTTAAATTGTAGATTATATGAGTGAGTTATGTGGGCAGACGTTACAGTTGGCACATACACCAGTACCTGCTGGTCGTGTCGAGTTAGTGAGAAGGGGAGATTACCGAGATAATATGAATTGTGTCTGGACAATCATTGCTCCGTCCAAGCATTTTTTAATGGTCATGTTTAAGGACGTAGATATCGACAAAAGATTTTTTAAATGTAATGATTATCTTCAGATCTATGATAATGATAAACCATCAGGAAATTTTCTTAGTGGTAAGTATCACTGGCCAGTTTCTACAAACTTTTACAAAAACAAGAAGTTGTCAAGCAGAATTTAAAAAGAGATACTCGCTTGTAAAAGTGATTCTGTATGACTGGAGAGTGGTGCATGATGGCGGTACTATAAATAGCTTGTAGCATCACCAGTACATGATCTTGGTACCAATATGAATCTTGTTAGATTATAATGGAGACCGACAAAAAAGATAACGAAACGAAATTGTAATCTAAGTTTTTTTTGTTTTTTTCTAAGATTGCATTTTGATATAAAGTAGAATGGTTTAAACTATGATTTTATTGCAGGTGTAAGTAAACTATGTGGAGAAAATCATCCTCGCTATCCAATCTATACCAATAAAAACGCCATGACACTACGATTTGTTTCTGATAGCCGACATGATGATGATGGATTCGATTTATATTTTAATGTCTACCATCAAGGTAATCTATCATTTTTAGATTGGTTAAATTATAGCATTATAAGCTATGTGGACTCTCAGAAAGAATGTCAAGACAGCATTTCCATACAGGAAAACACACTCTTGAGTAATGTTATTAACTATGTGGACTCTCTGAAAGTATGTCAAGACGACATTTCCATACAGGAAAAATACACTCTGAGTAGTGTTATTAGCTATGTGGACTCTAAGAAAGGATGTCAAAATAATATTTCCAAACTAAATATAATGTAGAAGTGGACCCTCTGAAAGGGAGTGTAAGCAGTAAGCCTTTTGACTCAAAATTACGAGTAATATCCTTAATCATGAGATGTGTTGTATCGTAGCCCTAATACCTTGATACGTATCTCATATATCCTGATATGTATCAAAACGTGGTCCATATAACGCGATATGTCTTGTATCGTAGCCTTTGTATCCTGATATGTATGTATCGTGATACACACCGAATTGTGAAATGATGGGTACTAGTAAGACATGAATTCTAATTAATTCATGTTATTTGATGTTGTAGGTCAGTGTAATACGAGTGAATTTAAATGTGATAATGGACACTGTATCGACAAGTCTCTACAATGTAACGGATACGACAACTGTGGAGATAACAGTGACTTCTGCCCGAACCACACCTCCAGTCTGATTGGTATCATCGTAGCTGTTATATTTATTGTCGTTGTTATTGTTGTTATTGTTTATATTTGTCGACGTAAACGTCAGAAGAGAGGACGAAGTTTTAAGGTAAGTAATATTTATAGCGCAGTTTTTATGAGTTAACAGAAGGGCGTGGCTGTTTAAATTGTTCCATGAATAAAAACATGATTTAAATTACTTGTAATATGATTGACAGTTCTGACAGTTGTTGGTGGCCTTCTTGTCATGTGTGCTAAATATTTCTCAGCCTTAATCTCAGCAAATTAATTTTAGACTTACTGCAAGCCAAATTATGAGACATGGCAGACTTAACTGAGTTGAAATTCATTTTTATAGATTTGCTGTTCTGTGTTTTTATTTTGATCAGTATGTCAACTTCACACTTGATACTTCTAAATATTTCAGCAGAATAATGATGTACCTATGACAACCACGTTTCCTCAATCTCAACCACAAACTACATACCAACCACCCCAAGGTCAAGGCTATCCACCACAAGGCTATCCACCTCAAGGTCAAGGCTATCCACCTCAAGGTCAAGGCTATCCACCTCAAGGTCAAGGCTATCCACCTCAAGGTCAAAGCTATCCACCACAAGGTCAAGGTTATCCACCACAAGGTCAAGGTTATCCACCTCAAGGTCAGGGTTATCCACCGCAAGGTCAGGGTTATCCTCAATATCATGGCTATGGAAGTTCTGGGGGTCCTGAAGGATATTCTCAGGGTGCCCAATACCCTCAACCTGGACAGTATGCATCACAGTACCCTCCCCCTCAGGGTCCCGAGGGCAACATTCCCTCTGGAGCCCCACCCCCATATCCTGGACCCCCTAAAGATGAGAATGAATTTTCTAAAGTTCCATTATAAATTCTATGTATTCCTCTTTGTAAATATTTCATTTATTTGTAATGGGTTGGTAAAGACAGTATAAAGTGGGTAAATTATAATGATATCGAACATGTTTCCTACTTAATGATGTTCTAGACAGTTTGCCGTCCCTCAACAGTTTAGAATGTAATGAAATCCAACTTAAAATACATCATGAAAGATATCTCTATTGTTTGGTTGTCATCTGAAAGATTTCCCTTTTCCCTCTATTAAACTAGGCTTTTGAAGAGGTGTTTATTTAATATATTTTGACTTATAGATGTCTGATTGAAAATTGGAATGATGTAAATTGATGCTATCAGTGTCCTCGAATGTCCCCGATACACATAAAATTTAGAAAACCTCTTGACAATCCCTTTAACACTTTAAAGAACTTTTTCACTTTCAACTAATTTGGTTGTCTAGAAAAGTAAATTAAGATAAAGCAAGGCATGAACTCATGTTGTGGTATTACTGTACTCTGTTCTTCTTTGTACAGGTTAGAATTTAAGGATTTGCTATGGGATAGGTATATTATAAGATTATATTATGAGAAAGGTATCTTTATTTACATTGTACATACAAACTTTATTGTTAATTATTGTTGATACTTAATTGCATAATTTGCTTAATTGATTCTATAGAGATAGGTGTGCCATTTTGGGTGGTTGACTTTAGTCTTGAATATATGTAAATAGTTTTCAGAAGTACTAGAAATGTACATAAATCACATAATTCCTTCAAAAATACGTAAACTAGGTATTTTACTCACTATTTCTATAGATGTCTTTTCTATATATAGCAGTGTCTCCATAAAAGATGACTCGTCTTTTTAACTTTCAAACACAGATAATTCTGGACACTCATGGATTTGAAGGCTCAATTTTCAACGTGAGCTGTGAACACTATTACTGATTGATTTATCTAAAAAATTCCCGTTTCAGAGACTAAAGTAAAATTGGTTAAATAATGTCTCATCTTTCCTTTTAAGGGATTGATTTTTTTATGAAGAAATTCACTGGTTACTTTCCAAAATATATCCTAGAGATAGTTGTCTGATCATTGGCTTTATAGATAGAATTAGCTACATTAATTATAGAATTAGAATTATAGAAATATTACCATACAACCTGTTATATCTACTCTGTGAGTAACTACATGTTTCAGGTTCTGTATTTATATTTCTAATTAGGTCTTCAATTCAACTATTTTAATTGAAAATATTTTGTTAATTTGGAATTACAATTTTATGAAAGATGTGTATTCAATGATAATTATTTATATTTTATTTTATTATAACTAAGATCTGTATATTTAATTTTATCTTTATTAATGTTATTTTATTTTGCTATTTTGATATTTATCATATTAATTTATAGACAAGCAAAATTAGTTGTTCAAATCAAGGTAGCATTCAAAACATATACACGACCTTCCTTCTTGGTAGAATATATACCAATAAAAACTATACAGGCTTGTCTTATATTGTATTCAACTATTCATATACTACTTAAACTACCTTCAACTAAAGTCGACTTCTTGAGTTAATGTTTTGAATCATGCCTGAATATAACCTAATATCATTACTGGAATCATTAGCTTGTCAGCAATAGAGCCATTTCTAATTAATCTGACCAATTTCTGATGATATTGCATATTGTGCATGACAGCTCTTGACCTCTACAGAATTACTCTCTAACAAGATTCAGTATTGGTGATTCTCATTGGTTGAGAAATGAGCCTCAACCAATCAAATGACGAGAATATTCAACCTCAAATACCTCAAATTGTTTGTATATTTTTTAAGTTGAATTTTCTTACAATATTATGATATTATATAATGAATTAACATTTGTGGGTGACTGTCTTTAATTCTATGTATTTGTATTTAACAGTGAGTAGACAGTGAGTAATGGGCTCTATTGCTAAAAAATTCGTACAACTGAACTAAATAAAAACAATTACTTTTGTTGATGGACATAATTAATATATTTTAATTTTGAAAGTAGTATACATGAATATTTCTAATATCTTATCAAATTAAAGCTATCATGCTCTAAAAACAATTTTTTTCCATATATTATACGTTGCATGACCTTGTTTTTTTTTATATTAAAATGATCTGATCTGATAATTTGTGTTTAAAAGCCTTATTATTTATAAATAACATAATCATAATAAATGTATCTATATGAATTTTGTTAATAAATATACTAATAAGAGATATTGTATATATATATAATATTTCTTATGTTTTTAATCATCCATTAATTAACTATGTTCCTTTATAGCTCTATCACACACCCTCATGTTGGCTCTTTGCTAGATATATTGTTCTGGTGAGATTTTCTTTTGCCGTGGACGATGGAGGCAATCCGCCCTCTGTTTGAAGAGACTTCAAAGTATTACAAATAATAACTCTTACGCACTGGTAGTTGAACTGATCGAGTCTGAAGACACGAGTTGCGCCTCTTATTTCATTATTATTCATTATTTTTTCCAAACAATAAAAATCCATCAAATGAGTCCTTGCTGGAAATAAGTTAAATGACACACCTTATCTCGGGTTTATGACATTTAAAATCCATTCCCACGGAAAATTCTTCGGGATACAGGATTTTAAATATCATAAAAACCGTGTTTTATCTTGTACATAATTACAACGAATTTTAGATGGAGGCCAGAAGCAATATTGGATGGATGGATGACAACAACCACCCCCAATACGTATTCTTATAATATATAAATCAGAATATGGCATATTCACGATATGCGATAATTGAATTACACAATTTTTAGAAGTTTTACTGTCATTAGAACTGCCGAATATGTCTATAGCTGTCGAAGTGTCCTGCAGAGTATATTATATCTTCTTCAATGAAAAAAAGGCACAAGATAATTGCTCTCTCTAGTAACAAATTTTACTTTTTATTAACTAAAAGTCATTTTTGGACTAAGAAACTAATTATAAATAAACAGCTAAATTATATTTACTGACAAACTTGCGAAGAAAATTCGTTATCATTGCCCGATTCACGTCCGTGTCGCAATGAATGGAATACCTTTTATTTACATATGGGGCTTTCCATGGAAGCGCAGCTACAATATCCATAGTTTATATATTTCCATCTTACTTCCAATCGCTGAATAAAATATCAGTTTACTAATATCATACCCAGGAAATATTGAGGTTAGTTTCACTGATATCGTGATTTAAACATATTTTATAGTTTAATATGAATGGATGATTTCGTCAACCCTCGAGTTTATTGCCCCTTCTTTTTTTACTGCCTGTCATTTGCTAGTCCGGGTTATTCAGTTAGGTTTTATTTGAGGAAGAGTTAAAACACATAAATACCTGAAAAATATACTATTTTATCCTTATTAGTGAAAGTTACTGTCGACAAGATGTTCTTAAAGTATTTAGGTAGGGTACCTTGAGTTTAGTTTTTTTTTTGTATTAAAAGAATTGTAGAGAGGTTTTTTTTGTCTGTGTAGCATCAATTTGCGCCTTTCCAATTTTCAATCAGACGTCCGTGATTTCTGCAATTCCACTAAAACTAAGCGTTTTATATAACGTCACCCTCGCAAAGGTCTTATGTCTACAAGCAAATTTTGCGGGGTGAAGTCATAAAACACTTAGTTTTAGTGGAATTTTAGGAATCACAGACGTCTGATTGAAAAATGGAACGGTGAACATTGATGATATCATTGTCCGGATAAAAATTTAGGAAACCTGTTTACAAACCCTTTGAAGATTAATAACGGTATTATTAATTGGTGATTCGCCAAAAATTGATCCATAAATTTGGAGAAGTACTGTAATTTATTTAAAAATGATGCAAGTGATAGAAGTTAATGTCTTTATAATTCTTACAAACCTGTGACAGACTGATTAAAACGCGATACCAGACGCTTCTTTTCACAATTTTCATGCAGGTTACTCAACTGACCATCCATGATCTGATGGTCATTTAATATTCCAACCAATCAAAGTTATTCAAAAAAAAAAAAGAAAATATCTGGAATATTCACTGTTAAATATGGACTTGTCTGCTCATTTTATCAGTGTTTTTGATTGGTTAAAGATGGTTTTTCTTATTTTTTAGTGTCAAATTAAGCAGATTATTTGATTAATTGGTGTTTTTAATGAATGATCATGTATTCTTAATCAAAGTCGCAGTCACATTGCTCTATTGTGAGTTACACTATCCCACAATTCCTCATTGTTAAAAACAAAACGGGTTATAGATTACAATAACAATATCACCATTATTTATGTCTCATTTCAGCTCTCATTGCGTTAATCGCCGTATCGTTATTAATTACCAACTCCACCAGTCAGTTCCAGACAGGCCGATGTCGAGAGCCAGATCCCAACGAACTGTTGAGAATCCTGAAATCCCCGGATCCTGAGACCCTGCCACCAAGCTTCATGATGTTACCACATTTCAGAAAACTGAGCACCACCCATCTTCCCAGTAACCGTTCTGTTAACGTCCTGTTCCGAGGAGAAACGTCGTGTAAGAAGATGACAGCCAATATCTGTCCATCATACCACGTGGTCCAGTACGATCCAGAACGGGTTCCTTCCACTATTATACAGGCAGAATGTGCTTGTAAACATTGTAAATCTTCTCGTTCGTTCAAAAGGTATGTAAAGCTTTTGTTAGGATTCAAAAAAGGTTTTTTCTAAAATCAGTATCATAATTAAAAGGTAGGCTACGTATACTTTTGTTCAATGATTCTTAAATATTGTCATATTTTTTTTATAATTTACGGCCTTTTTGATTAATCATTTTTTTTTACAAAAAAAAAGCGGAATTTCCCTTTAAGAGGTGTTCTAGCCTTAGTATACCTGACATCTCCTATAGGTTCAGTTGGCTGTATCCCGTAGTGGGGATTCCTTAGAATATACTGTTAATGTAAATTGAATACAGTTATCTTCCAAAATCAGGGTATTAGTTACACGAATTCATCTAAAACTGAATTGACCACGGTGGTTCGTATACGACATCATTTATTTTTTTCAATTTTGAATTAAAAAACTGGAATATAATTATAAAAAATAATCTTAAATTAAAACCTTGTATTTTCACCTGGATGAAAATTAATAATCACCTAGTTGATAATTCAATAATATTTAATTAAAAACTTGAATTTTCACCCTGATGAAAATTAACAATCACCCAGGTGATAATTCAATAATATTTAATTAAAAACTTAAATTTTCACTCTGATGAAAATACAAGTTTTTAATTCAAATTTCAGTTTTTTATATCACAATTGAAAAATAAATGATGTCGTATATGAACCACCGTAGTAGATTGGTGGAGTTATTTAAATGTTAGATGTTAAATTGTAATATTTGTGTTGTAGGTATGGTAACGGTATGAAATTTAATTGTGAGAAGATTATCAGCTATAGTAGGGTATTGAGGAAGACTGAATGTAAGCTGAATATAGACACCAATGATTTGGTCATGCAGTATAAAAAGGTTTGGGAGCCAGTCAGTGTCGCATGTACCTGTGTTTTAAAATAACAGACTGGAATAAATAACTTAAAAACATTCAAAAAACTTGGCTTAGATTTTGAATTTTGAAATTTGCTTAAAATACAGCTTTAAATATTACATCTACGTTATTGTTAATATCTATAGGACAGAATGGTATTAGCGACCGAGGTCCGTTGCGAAAGGGCCTATTTCGCCCCACCTCTGAAGTTCAAACATCCTCTTATAATCGCATTAAACAGGGTCAGGCTATGTGGTGGTATGATGGTCTCCCCTTCACCTATCGACACCTTGGCAACTTACGGGCCTGTATCATCTCTTCCTTTTATACGGTATCTTTTCCAAAAGAACTGAAAATCTGATCGTCCCTTTGAAAAGTGATACAGCGGGTCTTTCGTTACCTAATTGGCCCTCTATAGGGTAATAATAATCTGTGCAATGAGGATCTTTAACTTCATTACTAGGCAGTGAGCACACGTCTCGAACAATTCCTTGTCGACTGTCGTCGGCGTAAATTATGATACCAAAATGTTCCCGTGGACATGTCCCATATCTCTTTGTCATCATCTCCAAAATCTGAAATTCACGTCTAATGCTAATCTGGCTTGAACTCTCGACTACAACAGATAAAAGTGCACAATACTTTACCTTCCAAGAATTAGATTACACGCGACCGATCATTTCACCAACTTAACACGATTTGACAGAACGTGATGTGAAATCTAACATTAAGAAACATTTGAGTACAATTTGATTCGATAATCTAATTAGGCCATCAGAGATAAGAATTTTTTAATGGCAAATTCCTGGATGAAAGATCACGTGACGATGGTTAAATATATTGATTTTACGGCAAAATCAAGTTAGCGTAACAAAACAATTTTAAATTTTAATTACTCTGGTAAATTTTATTGATTTTCAATATCCGAATTCTTGTTTAGATATTTGTATCTTCAGATTCAATCTCGGTAGAATCTGATAAAAACAACGTCCGATTCCAATCTTAGTACAAATCTTATATTTTCCTTTAACCCACTAAGACCATGGGCTACAGACTGTGTACGTTATAGATCTCTCGACAGTTAAATATCGGAAGAAGAGTAGGCAAATGCCGCTGTTCTGGTAAAATTTCCCTCGTTGTATACTGCATGGCGTCAAGTGTCTTCATTAACAGATAACGCCATTTATTTTATTTTACCCCAATAAATTCACCTACATTGATCATTCTCCCTAGCCAGGTCCAATATTGCACCCAATTTTCTCAACGGGGCTGTCCTGATGAGGATTTTGTATCCGAAATTCGCATTGACAGCAATAAGATGACCTCTAGTCAAATACAATCTTTATAGTCAAAACCAAATGAAGATTTAGATTAAATGCATTCATTCCATTTTTTAACAAAATCGTTTGGTTTTTCCATCGAGGGTTCCTATTGACTCTATTGGTTGTATTTACAAACTTGAGTGATACAAGAATTGTGGCTATTGCAGTCAAGGTATAAGACACAGTTCGTAATAACTTGACATTGTTGAGATGGGTTATATCATGTTTTATCAAAATCTGAAAAAAATCTATAGAATCTAGAGCGTTTACGATGTAATATGAATTGATGGACAGACAAAAATGCCGAAAATAAATGTCCATTCACTGGACAAATAAAAACAAGAGTAAGTGAGTATCATTGTAATATTTTCAATTGATAAAAAATTGCAAAGGGGATAACAAAGTGAATGAAAGAATAACAATAAAATAGTGATAAAATATAAATAGGTGATATTGCTAACATACACACATTATAACCATTCTGTCAGTTACATTGAGTGCTATAGGGTTCGAATTTAAGTGCTTGAAATTTAAAAGATTCTTTTTAGTCTTTGTGTATCGGGAACACGTTTAGCTTTAAGTCGCATCAAACCTTTTTAAGCGTTCGACGTCTGTGGTTCCTGTTTGTTTTTTTCCAACTTGTTGTCAGAGACAATTCAAGACGAATGGTTTCTGCGTTAGTGATGTCTAGCAGGCCCGCAGACGTCGACTGGAATAGTGATTATAAGCGTCCCTGTTATAAAATACATAAACAGAAATAAAAATAGTTTTGAACTGCTTTAAATATAGCCCTATGTGAAACAGTTGGGACTAGAAGAAGTCTAATTAGCAGAAGGGATTGATGGTCGAAAGCACATGTCGTGGAATCAAGAAAGCATTTTTATCTCGGATGGAATCGCCACCATGTTTCCGAACAACCGAATTGAACACTAGGCACGACCTAAAAATCTATTGACCCAGCAGACGACAATTTAACACTGTAAAAGCTGTTAGAATTGGAAGAATGGCATATATTATTGTGAAGTCGGTTCACAATGCAGGATTCAGTAGTAATAATTGTAACAACTTGCATGGTTAGATCAGTTATCGTTGTCAGAATAAAAGCACTAAGTTTTATAATTATGATATGTTAAACTCAGGAGTAGTATATCATATAATTGTGGTCCGTTATTCAATTTGATATGTTGAGAAAGGAACAAGTCATCAGCGTTCAAGGCAGGAATATAATTAATCTGTCGTTTTTTTACTGAACGACTTTTGTCATATTAATTGACATCGTCGTTGCAACCACACCCTTATCAATAAATGTATGGAATCGTGGTTCGCATTATCCAAATAGCTTCGAAAAGAAAAGACATGATTCATATGAAAGGGTTTGCTAGTTTGCATATATATTTCGAGCTTGTGTTAATAATTACAAAACAAAACGCAAAAACGTCTATGAGGAAGCATATTGATTAACAGTTTTGCAAAGAACCTGATATCATGAGTATTTACTACATAATGTTTATAAAGTGAAACATGGCAAAGATATGTGACAGGTCCGAAAACTGAAGCTGTTTTATGAAACTTTTCTGAAAAGAACTTAAAGCAGTCCTGACATTTTGTAAACTACGTCTTTCTAAACAGAATGTTTGATTGGGTGAATGGTTTTTCAAAAGGTGAACCTTTCATTCATTATAATGTTGTCAGATTAAAAGAAACGACAGTAACTTGAATACATACAAAGTGTAGTATAGAAATTGGAAATAAACATTAATGAATGTGAACAATTGAAAGCCTCGATATAAGTTTACAAGTAAAGATTGGGAAAATATACCAGAGCTCATTCCCATAAATAAACAAATATAAATAGAAGATAGAAAAGGTGCACAAAGAAAACATGTAGCCCGTTTAGCCGAACTATTTCAGCACTTCCGGTTTAAGTGAAACCATGCTTATAATAATATATTTAAAAGTGGTCATATAAAAAAGCCAACACCATTCTTGATTTAAAAAGGGTTCGGGAATCGGCAACATTTAATGCTGTGGGCACACGAACAGTCTTCGTCGCTGAATCTTGTCGCCGACTCAAATCTTGGGTAATATCTCACGTGCGCCCACGCTTCCACGACAAGATCATCGCGTTGCCAGGATTTATAATATCAAACTAGTTTGATATTTGTCGCCGATTGTTTTATCGTCTAATCAGATTCAATTTCCTTTTAATTGCATGATCCGAGCTTGCTTATCGACATAGTGGAAAACGACCGACTGGAGATTTTTTGTCTCCTTGTGTGTCCACAGCTGGTCGGTGAAACTCTTGACAAGACACTTGCAGGCGAGACATTTCGTCGACCAAGATCATTCGTGCACCTGCAAAATAACCCTTGAATAGGACACGAGTGAGCACTAATATATTTACTTCGCGATACCGAAACACTGATGATAAAAAAACAAGACAGTGTGTCGATTATAAAGATTAGAATAACATATAAAAATATCAAAGAGTGAATAAAAGTTAAAATTGAAAACGAAAAAAAAAACATAAAACGTTTGGAATGTTTTGTGGAAGAAAAGGGAGAGGAATGAATTGTGTATAACGAGATGAAATCTATTTTGTTTGCCCTTATAACATTTATAGCAGAATAATCCCCACAATTCTGGGATGCAATGCAGGTTACATACGATACCGGTGGAATGCAATAACTAGGGTTAGGGTTAAGTAGGGTTAGCCCTAACCCCTAAAAAATACCGGTGGGGTGCAATACCTAGGGTTAGGGTAAGGTAGGGTTAGCCCTAACCCTTGAAAAATACCGGTGGGATGCAATACCTAGGGTTAGGGTTAGGGTTAGGTAGGGTTAGCCAAGGGGATGCAATGCCGGTGTTTGAAATGCCGGTGGACTGGCTGAGCGCTGAGACAAACTACTGCATATATACTGAATCGTAAGGCAAAAATATCCTCAGGCACTGTGTAAAGAAAATGGAAGTCACAATACCAAAAATTAAAATGAATAAATCAGCCAATTCACTCGACGCGCTATTTTGCCCTGTAGATGAATGTTCTGCTGTTAAAATGCCTGTTGGTACGTCGGCGTAGCGGGCATGCCATCTTTCACTCATTCGTTATTGCCATTGTGGTCAAATATACCAGATCTTGAATGATGCTCCGTTAGTTATCATAGACAATTAACAATACGTTTGTCGATGTGAGAACGTCCCGTCATAACACACCCTTTGATCTAAACGATCCTTCCTTCTTGAACACATTTCACTTATGATTCTACGGCCTGCGCCCATGCTTTTGTAATAAACCAAAAATAACAAAGCTGTGCCTTAACCACTGTCAGGATCAAGTAAAAAAACATTGGCCATCGTAGTGGTTGGGAATATCTGGCATACGTAGAGGCCGTAATAATAATATTTATATCGGTGCATTTATGTCAACCAATATCTTTCTGATGATAATACTGAGCCTGTATGTGTGGTTGCTATTATCGTACAAGAAACGCAATAATCCAGAAAAAAAAAACAAGTATCATCTGCTGTTTCCATACCTTACATGTCCGTTCGTTACTCTACAACTACATGTACTGTTGGCCGGACAAATCACACTAATCCACTACAGTTCAGCTCTGCTTTTTCCACATCCTTCATTACATCGCATAATTTCCATAACATTGTTTTCAAATACTGTACTGATATGCTTTCATAATATTGCAATATTGAATTGTTGCCATTCTCCGTTCACCACACAAAATCAGTAATCCCACAAAACGTATTACCAAATTCGTTGAATTCGTAATAACGAACCACATCGTTGTAAAAATCACATGCTAGTCTGAAAGATCATCACAAACCGTTGATATCATGTTTTACTAATGGAGCTCGAAGGTTTTCGTTAGGAGATGGAGTACTCCGAGTAACACTTGTATCCGGTGTCCGTTTTAAATACGGACTGTGTGTTAGTCGGCTTTCTGTTGTAAGAACACTTGTGTTAGTCCCGAGTGAGGATCTCTGAAAAAAGAACACAAGATGAGAACACAAAAAGGTTAAGAAAAATTTCATTGGACTAAAAAGAGTTCAGAATCGATTTCATCGGTTAAACAGGGTTAATACGAGGCTTACAGGGTTAAGAATAATTTTGTTGGGCTAAGCAGGAATCAAACAGCGTTCAAAATTAATGTTATAGAGCTAAACAGGGTTCTGAATCAAGATTGGATTGTTTTATAAATAATTTTCTTTGGTTCAACAAGGTATAGACTTTATTTTGAATATTGTCAGAAGTGAAGACAAATTTTGATCGAAATTACTTAATGCACCTCGTTATTTTCCGCCGAGATACATGTTTTAGATGTACATGTATAATGATATTTTATAAGGAGAGCGTGTCCACAAAAATAAATAATTCACAACTAATATTTAGGAAAATATAGGAAAATGTTTATTAATCGGAGATAGCTTCTGTAAATTCACTTTTTAAAATGGAATGGCGTAGAGACAATTGTTTTAAATACAGTTTTATCAAAGCTCGAACGTGTATCTTCGTTCTTACTGTCAAACCTATATATTTTGACCTGCCATCAGCAAACAGCAACTCGTCCCTAATCGCCACCGTTTCTAATAATCATTGCCCCAGTTAGTCTCAAGTTCTGACTCGCTGGTGAAGTGAGAACGATCTTCTCGCCATGACAGAACGTTTATAAAATAAGAGTTCATCTCAACTGGAGGTGTCAAACATCTTATTGTGGCTGATAGCAACGTCTATTGATTGAAACATTTCTATCAAAATGGTGAAATTCATTTAAAGAGGTGAAAGACGTTTGTCAAATAGAATCAAGTCGACAATTATGAGTACATTTTTGTAGAATTTCTCTCTGCCGATTTCAAGGCAAGTGAGTTCCTTTTCTTTGGTCAAACGTTTAAATGGAAATGAAAAAAAAAATAGGCATGTTGACTCTCTAAAAGGAATGCCGGTTTGATATTTGACAAACTTGACAAAAGGTTTTCCATGTTGACAAACTCAGTCACAGAGTGTTTTAGCAGGGTGACCATTTTGAGTTCAAACTTTCAGATAAGTTAAGGATTGGTTCCCTTATTTTCATTTATGAAAATGAAAATGCTAATACTTATATGAATGGAAATTAGACGTGTTCTCATGACTTGGAAAATTGTCTCTCATGTCCATAATTAATTCATAATTAGCCAAATTAGAAGAGAATTACCAGCAGAATTCCAATGAGTGACCAATCAAGAAAGGTAAAAAAATCTTCTTTTGTTTATCCAGACTGTACATACATGGACATTTATAATTGGTTAAAACTCTTAATTATATGCAATATAAGAAAATAGTGATACGATTGAGAACACAATGTAATTAATTAGAAATTAATTAAATAGTTAATTATAATAGCTTAATTTGGCACTGTAAATAAGGAAACCCATCTCTTACATTTCTAAAGATTTTGGCGTATAGTTTTCACAAATTTTGAGCAAAAGAAAATTTCAACCTACAAAAAGCAGAATGTCCCTTTAAATGATTCCTAATCCAAAAAACTTAATATAAATGCAATTAAGTATTGAAAAACGCTTAATAGTTACATAATTTTATGAATTTTCCAATTTTCTAGATTTTACAGGGATTCTGTAGTAACTTTATGACACCAGGTACGTTAACTGATGAATATATACTCATATTTACTATTCTTGAGGTATCACTTTAACCATCTAGTTGATAAATACTCACTTTATTTGGTTTAGTTAGAGGCTGTTTTTTGGGGTCTTCTTTCCCCGGCTCAGTATAAGTACACCACAGTCCGGAGAATATGAGGAATAGAAAGATAGCTATACATAATAAAACCAGCCCGGCCGTGCCTGCTGGGGTCAGTCCACAGATATCAGACTCGTCCCCGCAATTATTGTCTTCATCACAATTTAACATGGAGCTGATACAGCGGCCATTTTCACATTTAAAATCACCTCGTTCACAAGTACCTGTCATAGAGAAAACAAAATATAATTATTATACAACAACAAGTATTTTACTGCTAAAATAGCGCTCAATACATCAATTGAAAAGCGATTTAAGAATATAAATAAATATCAAAACAGAAACTGAACCTTGTTAGTAGAAAGGGGTCTTCGAAGGCATACTTCAATTTCGCACGACAGGTCAATCATCACATCCTATGATTATATAGTACGATTATAACTGGACGTTTTTTTTTTTAACCCAAAATCCCTCTGTATCCACGGACCTTTTTGAAGAAAGCCATGAAGTGAAAAACGCAGCTGAAGTCTGAAACTTAGTGAATCTCATTTAAATGTGAAGGGAGATACCGATCCCGCCATACCGGTTCAGATGCTTTGATAGGTTAGCCAATGCAAGTCTTAATGCGTTACGTGCTGTCCACGCCAAAATGTTTACGGTGACCTGGAAGCCGCTTGCAATTACCGTTAGGAGCAATCATATGCATTATACTTTGCGAATTCCTACATCTGAGATTCTGCACAACCCAACAGTTTTTTTAGGCTGGATTGTTCTTTCTTTTGACAGTACATGTTGACAACAAAGACATTCTGTATATAGAGACAGTCTACAGGCAGTCTATGTTCAGAAAGGTGGGGAGTAAACTAACATCTTCAGACCTATAATTAAGTATTTTAACTATTTCTTACTAGACTGCTCGGAAATTGGAAATAAATCAGGACGATGCAGGCAGTCCATATCACAGACGATAACATATAGAGAACAATTAGACTATTATATCCTGTTTTTTTTATATGATATAGGGTCTCGTCGACCGAATAAGACAAATAATCGAGTTCCTGTGTGTCACAGGCTGTCCACGTTTAAGATCAATCGCAATCGATCAGGTAATTCGGGTAGTTCACTTCATTGCACACTGCGTTATGTTTCCGTCTTCATTAATCAACATAGAGCATAAAAGTAGGACATAAAACACCATTTTATTTGATTTAAATCAAGTTTCAATCAGATCGATAGAGTAAAAGCTTTCAAGAAACAGACAACATCGCCTGACTTGTCTAAACTTGTTCACATCTCGAAAATAATGTGGACGCATCTGGTTGTCAACTTCCCTAATCTCGGCGCCATTATAACAAACCGGAAATGAAAAGAAAGTCAGACAGGTCTCTTTAGCTACTAGTTCCTTTTATTTAACACTTACAGACAGAAACATTCGTATATTGCAAGAATAACAACGAAGCTTCTTAACCAAACCTGTTAGATTTTCAGTAAAAGATTTCAAGCCGTCGCGAATAAAACAAGGTCGACAATTCTGAGTAGAGAAATGACTCTTGAAAGGTTTCGCTACCCACAATACGTCATTGCCATAAATGGACTGAGGATACTCCGAATGTGCAACGATTATTTGTCTTTAAAGCCCCCAATAGACCCGCCACATCGGAAAGGCGACAGAAGATCGTATTAATGTCGCCAAAAGTGTTAAGGACAAGTCAGACATCGTACAATTGTCGCCATTGTCGCCACTATTCGCCGGGCCATGGCGTTTATTTTGGACATTGGAACACAATGGTCGTATTTATAAATCGCAGTATGAGGTCGACTGCTTTTAAGTTTGTATATGTTTTCTCGTCTTGTTCTCTACTTTTCCTCCAGATTACCACGACCTAGTAATTGCCAGTAGTCGTAAGATCTCAAATAGTCGCAGTCCGATGTGACGGGGATATTGGGTAAGCGTGTCAGGAAATTGAAGCTTGACTTTACCTGTATGGAATGCCGAGAAGAGAAAGGTAAAGCCCGTATCTTGCACAGACATATGGCTGTAGAATCGGACAGTTACCACATTACTCCGTGACGTCAGATCCTTTTTAGGTTTTACTTTACCACATAGGCGATCGTTTGAAGGCATACCTACAATAGACATGAAGAATAAATATTACATATCATGTATCACCTGTTTTTGTTACGTTTCCTGTGGGTAACCATATGTGCACTCCATGAAGTAGTGCACACTATGAGTTCAAGGTTATTAAAATATTGAACCAATCAAATGCTCTGTTTCCCTGTATCAGAAAGCTTTGCCGATCCCTTGTAAAAGAAAGGTATTTTGTTCACCTTCCATTGTTTAGCAATGATTGGTATTTTCAAAACACCTTAAATACAAAATTCGTTGTAACTTATCTTGAAACTAAGACAGGGTAAAATTATTGAAAATGTAAAAGTTATCGTACCATGAATTGAAAGAGCGTGATGTGAGGTGCCGTCTAATAACTGTATAAAATCACCATGACAATACGTGCTACTGCCCTCTAGGTCCATCTCCTCAAACTGTATAGATAACTTCCAACCAGAGGGCGCCACTATAACTAATCTACAATCCATAATAACTGAATACAGCGGCTCATTGGTCAGTTGCAGACGGCCTGAATATATTCCAAGGTCCGCCATCTTGATTGTACCATAAGGACACCTCTCATTCATAAAAACTGAAAATAAGAAATGAGAAAAATGACACTAATGATTGTAAGATATATAAGTAGAAAGGTTAGAGTAAAACACTAAGATATATGGATATCAAAATTCAGAAGTAGTATATCTATATATCATAGTGTTTGCAAAATAGAACTATCCGCTATCATTCGACGCAACATTTGTTCTTTAGTTAGTTAATCAAACCTTTATCATTGGTTCGAGGGCATCAAAAACTTTCTCCAGAATACGTTTTGAAACCATAATGTGAGATTCGATTGCACAGTCGGTTAGAAGTTACAACGCTGTGATGTTATACTGTTGCCACAACCACCGACCCCTCAATTGTCCTTTGTATAACGACGTTTGTAGTTCACAGCCATTTTGAATCACTACCTCGACTAATTAAATCGAAAGTTATACCATTTCAACTAATACATCATATCACATTTCAAGGTTTAGAAATGGCTTTAAATATGATTTGAAGGTTTTTAAAATATTAAAGCGTTATTAAAATTCGAATTATCGAGTCGAGGTAGTGATTGAAAATGGCTGTGAACTACATTCGTGTGTGTTATTTCCATGTAAGAATAATACGTAGTTTCATTAGATTTCTTCAAATTAACCTGCTAGGTTACTTCACTGTCGTTGATTTTTCATTTTACCAGATTACCTAACTTTTAATTGACTTTGTCTTATTTCTCTATTCTATTTATCCCGTCTTCATTAGCCCACATGGTGCAGAAAAGTAGGATGTAAAACTCCATTTATTTCATTTCATTTCTATGCTCCTTATGTTTTAATTTGATTGCAAGATCTGCATGGGACATTTCCTTTAAATGGAGATTAGTTTTATAGCATTCACACTCAGAAAGGTTTTAAGTTTTTATCATTCCCATTAATAATTCAAATCAAATATTAAATATCTCACTTTATTTCATCTAACATGAAATTGAAATTGGGAAGAGATTCCATGTAAAATAATCTCGGAGGACCGATCTGGTAAAACTCAGGAAATTAATATACCAAATAAAATTTATTAGTTATATGGCCACGAGTTAATGTGGCTCAGAGGCTCAACTAGATGAATGGATGCCCGTGAACTTAAGTGGGTGAGCTCACCCTCCCAAACTCGCCCTCTCCATAATTCTTAAGCACTGGTAGTATATAATCCATATTCTACGTGAAGAATATCGCCCTTTGCTGAAGGAACCTGTCCCTCCCTAGGAAACGTTTCTTACCATAATGCTCTCCCGAATTTTTTCCTGGAGGTGGAGGCCCTTATAGGGATAGGGGCCTGTACACGTTCAACTAGTATCTATGGTAGTTGAGTTACTGATCTGGCTACCTAGTTGAAAAACTCAATCCCTGAATGGTATCAGGTTATATGGGCATGGGTATGTTCTCAAACGACATCCGCCACAGTACTTTATATAACTGGAGCTCCAACCTAGTCCTAAGAAACTCATCAATTCAGAATGTCGAAGTGCCATTCAATATCAGATACAAGCAGAAAATGAAATCAGCCATATGAATAAGCAGAGAAAATGAAATTTGAGTTTCATTGACCATAAAACTACGTGGTTAAATTACAGTTCGTTCATATCGCCGAGCTGAATTATGGAGTATGAAATTTGTTCAATAATGGTTAGAATTGAAAGGTGTCATGTTGACCGCACGACGGTTTCTAGTCGATGCCAATGATGTCTAGGGAATACTATAAACCTCGTTTCACTTATTGTAGATTGGCGATAATAAAGAGAAAGTCTATAACGACGTGGTCATGAATTCTACTTCCGTAAAATTGCATTTACATCTTTTAATTATTGAAATTCTTGGATTTAAGAGTTTTGCCCCAGAGACTGATATCAACTTATAGAAATACACACAGACAATAATTCTGGCTTATATTCTGTACAGGGATATATTTTAGAAGGTATTCTACTAACGCCTGACATCACTGTTGTACTATTATCTGTTTATAGAAATACTAGACATCACAAAACTTTAGGTTATATTCTAGAGAGTGGTCCATTGTTGTACTATTGTCTGTTTATGGAAACACCAGACATCACCTAACTCGGGGTTATATTCTAGAGAGTGGTCCATTGTTGTACTATTGTCTGTTTATGGAAACACCAGACATCACCTAACTCTGGGTTATATTCTAGAGAGTGGTCCATTGTTGTACTATTGTCTGTTTATGGAAACACCAGACATCACCTAACTCGGGGTTAGATTCTAGAGAGTGGTCCATTGTTGTACTATTGTCTGTTTATAGAAACACCAGACATCACCTAACTCTGGGTTATATTCTAGAGGGTGGTGCACTGTTGTACTATTGTCTGTTTATAGAAACAACAGACATCACCTAACTCTGGGTTATATTCTAGAGGGTGATCCACTGTTGTACTATTGTCTGTTTATAGAAACACCAGACATCACCTAACTCCGGGTTATATTCTAGATCGTGGTTCACTGTTGTACTATGGTATGTTTATAGAAACATCAGATATCACCTAACTCTGGGTTATATTCTAGAGGGTAGTCCATTGTTGTATTATTGTCTGTTTATAGAAACATCGGGCATCACCTAACTCTGGGTTATATTCTAGAGAGTGGTCCATTGTTGTACTATTGTCTGTTTATAAAACACCAGGCATCACCTAACTCTAGGTCATATCCACTATTGTACAATTGTCTGTTTATAGAAACATCAGACATCACCTAACTCTGGGTTATATTCTAGAGGGTGGTCCACTGTTGTATTATTGTCTGTTTATAGAAACACCAGATAAAACCTAACTCTGGGTTATATTCTAGAGGGTGGTCCACTGTTGTATTATTGTCTGTTTATAGAAACACCAGATAAAACCTAACTCTGGGTTATATTCTAGAGGGTGGTCCACTGTTGTACTATTGTCTGTTTATAGAAACACCAGATAAAACCTAACTCTGGGTTATATTCTAGAGGGTGGTCCACTGTTGTTCTATTGTATGTTTATAGAAACACCAGATAAAACCTAACTCTGGGTTATATTCTAGAGGGTGGTCCACTGTTGTACTATTGTCTGTTTATAGAAACACCAGACATCACCTAAGTCTGGGTTATATTCTAGAGAGTGGTCCACTGTTGTACTATTGTATGTTTATAGAAACACCAGACATCACCTAACTCCGGGATATATTCTAGAGAGTGGTCCACTGTTGTATCATTGTATGTTTATAGAAACACCAGACATCACCTAACTCTGGCATATATTCTAGAGAGTGGTCCACTGTTGTATTATTGTATGTTTATAGAAACACCAGACATCACCTAACTCGGTTATATTCTAGAGAGTATGTATTATTTCTGTTTAGGGAAACATGAGACATCACCTAACTCGAGGTGTCATTATAGAGTGTGGTCCAACTACAGCTGTACTACTAACTATTTATGGAACTACGAACATTACCTACTCGGGGAGTATGTCCATTTTGACGGGTACATATGAACTATGAGTGTATGTCGGTTTATAAATGATTATACATGTTGTATTATCTGCATTTTGTCAGTTACAGTCGGTATTTATCGTGAATGTGATTTGCTCTGCGTCTGTTTTTTTCCTGTGATGTTCGAAATAGTATAATATGGCGATTGGCGACTGTTTAAATTTGTAAACAAGTCCTTCATTAGTCTTCAAATCCCTCCGGCTGGTACTGTCTGCCTACTTTTACAACTTCCAGGCAAGTCAGATTTTTACAAAGGTTAGGGTAATTGGCTTCATTATAAACTTTCAATACACCCGAGATTTTCTATCGATTTTGGTCTATTTAAACACAATGGTGTTAGAGTTGCAGGCTGGCAGTGACAGACAAAATAAATATATTCAATATTTTTTAACATCAAATCAAATACTGGATATATCGCGTATAAAATCAGACCATTCGTAAACCACAAGAATTGTTCCTGGAAATTACTCTCAGGAATCTGTCTAGCTGATAAAATAATACTTTTATTATACATGTATCAGAATTGAGCGCTTTATCAAGAATCAAAATAAGATGGTGGTTTAAATTCCAGATGAATAAAGTAACTATCGCTGTTAACAAACATATTTTTTTTATCTCGGGTTGCCAGAGATCAAGAGTACACAAAAGTTGGTATTTTAGATTGTCAACTCAGCATCAATTTATGTGAGTCTACGAAGCTAATAATGTTTATTTAGAATATTAGGTTTGTAAACTCAGCATCTCTTTCAGAGAGTTCACACAGCAAAAACTGTTCATTTCGCTGTTTTGACTTTCCCACTCAGCATCTCAGAACGTTCATAGCCCATATTTTTTTTTTTTAATTTAGGATTGTCAATTAAGCATGTATTTTAGGGAGTTCACATAGAAATCATATTTTTTCGTTTGGTATTTTAGAATTGTCAACTTAAAGTGATACTACGTCTTAGAATGAACATAAAATTTGATTCTCAAGAATGGTCAATATGAGTATGTATTCATCAGTGAACTTACCTGGTGTCATAAAGTTACAACAGAATCCCTGTAAAATCTGGAAAATTGGAAAATTCATAAAACTAAGTAATTATTGAAAAACGCTTAATCATAACATTAAGCGTTTTTCATTAGTTAATTGAATTTGTATGAAGTTTTGTGGATTTATCGGATTATGTAAGGATCATGATATGTTATTTATGACACCAGGTATATCTACTGATGAATATGTGCTATTATTGGCCAAGTTTAAATTTTTTAAATTTCATGTTTATTCTAAGACGTAGTATACCTTTAACATCTCTTTCAGGGAGTTCACATATCTAATAATATTTTGGTATTTAAAATGATCAAGTCAGCATCTCTTACAGAGCCTCCATACAATAATGTTTATCTGGAATTTCAGGTTCATCTGTGATACACATTCAGACTCTCAAAATCTCTTCAAAGCAGACTACGTAAAGTCTATTTGACAAATGTCTATCTAATATATTTACATTCAAGACCTGCATTATTCACGACCACAAGACGTTCACTTCACTTGTTACTTCTGTCGAGGTTATAAATATTTAATTGTGTGGTTTATTTTAAACTCGATCTGGAGCTATCGGATAGTATTAGTCGTTTAATTTATCATACATTACTCGAGAGATATATTGATATCCATGTAGTACAGTGACCAGATGTGGACAATTACTATATCAGAAATAAGTCACAAGATCACATTGTGGTTGAATTTAAGAGTAAGGTAGAAGGAATAGCAGCAACAGAATAGAATAGCATAGAATTGAACATACTGTAAATCTATAACAAATTGCATCTAATACCTTGACTGCAATAGCCACCTTTCTTGTATCACCAAAGTTTGTAAATGCAGCGATTTGATTGGATTGTACGCTAGCGAAAACAGCCAATCAGATCCCTAGACAGAAAGACTGTTTAAATTTGACCACTCCGCCGCTATGATTATCTGTATTCGTTACAGCTTCGCAGTTCGACATTGTAAAGAATAGAATAGAATAGAATAGAATAGAATAGAATAGGATAGGATAGGATAGGATAGGATAGGATTTGGATAGGATAGGATAGGATAGGATAGGATAGGATAGGATAGGATAGGATAGGATAGGATAGGATAGGATAGGATAGAATAGAATAGAATAAGAATTTAAATAAGAATTAGAAATAGGATAGAAATAGGATAGAATAGAATAGAATAGAATAGAATAGAATAGAATAGAATAGAATAGAATAGAATAGAATCATACCCTAGTCTCAAAAACGGGAATGTCTAAGCTCAGTGGTTTTCAACCTGTTTTTGTATGTGTCGCCAAATATCTAAAGTGTATCAATGATTGGATACCAGGCACGTTCTCACATAGTTTAATAGTAATAATTCTCTGAGTACTCCTAGACAATGTTAATTAAGGCTGTGTAAAGTGTAGTCATCATATGAGATGTTGTATATATTGTAGTTGGAAAGTTTTTATTTTTCACAGCATGTGACTGACTGTGACACATCAAATGTCCCCACAGAAAAGTGCAAAAGTCCCCAGCATGGGACATGTCCCTGTGGTTGAAAACCCACGTCTTAGCTCAGTAAAAGTGTCACCGTGAGCCTTCTAATCCATGGTGTCTATAATTTCTATGCATTGGAAAGTTGAAAAATCGTATCGTCTTCTTTGGAGACTCTGCTATAGAAAAGACATCTAAAGAAATAGTGAGTAAATCCTAGTTCAAGATGATTTTCAAGGAATTATGCATTATACAATTCTGAAGACTATTTACATATATTTAAGACTCAAATCACCCCCCCCCCCCCTCCTCCCCCCAAATGGCGAACCAGTCCCTTTAACCGACTTGAATTGATTTGTAAAAAAAAGATTTTATCACAATGTGAGATGATAAGATTGGGATGTTTTCTTCTGCAATCAATAAATCAATACATGCTTATCTTTTCTTCCACTATTATTTTATATGATGAACTTTCAATGTACAGCTAGACTTGATTTATTTATATTGCAAATATCTTAGGTTTTAATTGAAGACAAGGTAAACATTATTAGATAACAGTGGCGGCACCCGCCTCCCGAAACTGGGGGTACAAATAGGGGACAGACTGACTCAATGGGGGTAGGGGGGGGGGGGGTCACCTATTGGAGCTAAATTCAAAATGCAGCAATTCTCTGGAGGCGTCATAGTTGCAAACCTCTCATAAAGAGAGTGCTCCAAGAAAATTAAGAAAAATTGAATTGCTGCATTCTTTCACATATTTTGGGAACAACGTACAAAAATCATATTTTCAAATTTGTTAACAAAAAAAGTTGTGGGGACAATTGGGGGAGCAAACCATTTCCAACCCCCCGTACCCTAACTGGCGCCGCCACTGTTAGATACGCGTACTCTTTGAGATGTTAAGTTGATAAAAATAGTCGCCAAGTGACAAAAAGTGTTTCGAATGGACAAGCAAGTCACGTTTGCATATCACGAAAGGGAAAGGACTTTGAGTGCAGTGTTCTAGGTCAGTCAAAGAGTGTAGTTGCACTATGCTAGACAACTTATTATAATATTAATATGTACAACACTGTTTAAGGATTGAAAAGGACTATGATTTTACGTCTCGTGTTGTCCTGTCGTCGAAACTATGATTTTACGTCTCGTGTTGTCCTGTCGTCGAAACTATGATTTTACGTCTCGTGTTGTCCTGTCGTCGAAACTATGATTTTACGTCTCGTGTTGTCCTGTCGTCGAAAGGATTGATCAGGACTGCGATTTTACGTCCCATGTTTGTCCAATAGTTATGTCACGCGCAAGATGAAAATAAGATTGGGTTTTGGCCAATTTTACAAATCAAATATAAATTTCAAGATTTTTGAGTTTCTGTCTAAATTCTACTGTATAATCTGTCTAGGACTTTCACTCTAACAGACTCTCAATACAACATAAATTCTAATAAACATTGTCGTTTATATTACCATTATTTGTCTCAACCACAAATTAAATTTTAAAATGTAGGTCAACTCCCAGGAGACCGACCTGTAGATATTTACTACTGGGGATGAAAAACATTCTTCTCATTTTTCAATACTGATAGAATATTCATGAAAACTTTCAAGACAATATTTTACATCACGAAACAAATTTAAAACTAATTTTTTAGGTGTTATTTTTTTAAATTGGAATTTACATCTAGACCTGAATTGATTTCTAACTTCATCTTCACAATGTCAAGCTATAACACACTTCATCTTCACAATGTCAAACTATAACACACTTCATCTTCACAATGTCAAGCTATAACAAACTTCTTCTTCACAATGTCAAGCTATAACAAACTTCAATCTTCACAATGTCAAGCTATAACAAACTTCAATCTTCACAATGTCAAACTATAACAAACTTCAATCTTCACAATGTCAAGCTATAACAAACTTCATCTTCACAATGTCAAGCTATAACAAACTTCTTCTTCACAATGTCAAACTATAACAAACTTCATCTTCATCTTCACAATATCAAGCTATAACATACCTCATCCTCATCTTCACAATGTCAAGCTATAACAAACTTCTTCTTCACAATGTCAAGCTATTACAAACAACATCTTCATCTTCACAATATCAAGCTATAACATACCTCATCTTCACAATGTCAAGCTATAACAAACTTCATCTTCATCTTCACAATATCAAGCTATAACATACCTCATCTTCACAATGTCAAGCTATTACTAACTTCATCTTCACAATGTCAAGCTATAAAAAAAATCGTCCTGACTATCATAGCACGGAACGCAGCAATGATTGGATTGTACACCAGCGAAAACAGCCAAGCATCGCCCCAACAGAAATACTTTAAACATTATGGCTTACATTCTTCTGTCGAGGACTCTGATTTTGCTGTTTTCGCTAACATACCATCCAACCAAGTTAGACGTAATAGCTTGACATTGTGAAGACCTGAAGTCGGTGGATGTATGCGACAAACTACAAAGATATCCGGTTGCTCAAAGCAAGACATAATAATGTTATAGGGCCCTTATTCCCAACTTTCTGGCCCGTTCACATCCCTTTTTACGCTTGGCATACTCTTGCATAGTTCAGACCTATTGGAACATTTTGTACAAGTGTTTGAATCATTGGTAATCCCACGTAATACTAGTACTCTACAATAGAAACCAGGGTTCCATCTTCACAATGTCAAGCTGATACGAACTTCATACTTATACCTTGACTGCAATAGCCACATTGAAGAATTTTGTCGCCTTTGGTGTCCCTTGATTTTCTGCAACTGGTGGAGCACGCGAAAAGATAGTTGAGAAAAGAAAATTCTAAACCTCGGTTATTAACAGAATATTAGGTTAATATTTCTATGAGAATGTTTTGGTTTTATCACTGTTGTGAAAGAAAATAATTGTAGTTTTATATAGCATGTGTTGCTTTCTGCTTATGCTGTAAGATTAGAACGACATATAGAAGCGAGGAGCACATATAACAAAACACAAGACAATATTATGGAATATAACACACTTCTTTAATAACGTTTCAACACAATATAAACGTGTCGTCATCAGATGTAATGATGATGTTTTATGCTGTAAACTAATAAATAATAAATACATCAAAGAATAAACTTATAACGTCTCGGTTCCGATGAGAATTGTACCAGTTCAAATTCTTCTTGAATACAAAACAGCAATAGATCTTAAGTTGACAGGAAATAATTCTCAAATTCTCTAAAATTCTAAATTGGTATTTTATTTGAGGTATCAGATCTCTCATTAAGTTGTATATAAATTAAGTGAATAGACAGATGGATTTCTGAAGTTTCGTATTGGTTTATCTTAGTGATAAAAAACTAATATACTGAAGTCAAAAGAAACGTTACTTATATCTATACAACTTTCTAGACACTGGTGTTACATGTTTTGTGGTCAATAAACTCATTTGGTGTTCTACTGTTTCTTTTGATTGCCTTAAAGTACATTTAATACTGACTCTTTCCTACTCACAGCATATAGAAAAAAAGAGATATGTATTTAATCACATGGATACGTGACCTAATTTGCATAGTTATCAACCTGTGCTACGAGTTCATATCGTTTTTATGAACCTATGTTATGAATCTTAGAATCGCATTGTTGTGTGATAAATATGTATATTATGATATATCCACTCGACATTTCTTTTACTTTACTTTTCAGTACATATTGTAAATTTACAGACTGACTTCTAATAATAGTATTGCTTTTCTCTTGAAATACATAAATACTAGATTGTAATTTCACAAGACCGATTTCTAAATTGTAAATTGACAGAACGATTTCTAAATTGTATTTTGACAGAACGATTTCAATTTTGGTAATTGACAGAACGATTTCTAAATTGTAAATTGACAGAACGATTTCTAAATTGTATTTTGACAGAACGATTTCTATTTTGTAAATTGACAGAACGATTTCTAAATCAAATTTGACAGAATGATTTCAAAATGTCACTAGGGTTTTCTCTTGCAAAACCAATTTGCAATTGTAATTGGACAGAACAATTTCTGAAATATAATTTGACAGAAAGATTTCTAAATTGTAATTTGACAGAACGTTTCTAAGTTGTAATTTGACAGAACGTTTCTAAGTTGTATTTTGACAGAACGATTTCTAAGTTGTATTTTGACAGAACGATTTCTAAGTTGTATTTTGACAGGACAATTTCTAAATAGTAATAATGGTTTTCTCTTCGTAATACAAAACAAATATATTGTAATTTGACAGACCGATTTCTAAAATTTAATTTTGGTGTCTATTCATGATTCAAAACTATTATAAAACAATATATGTTACTCTTTTTGAAACACCTGATGATACTTCTCTTTGCAGGAGTCCACTACTACGCTACTCTTAGTCCCGATTTTTCTATTCTTTGGATGAGATTTTTGATTGACGGAATTGTCTTGCTTGTACGGATTTTAATACTGTAATTTGACAGACCGATTTTTAAATTGTAATAATAGTTTTCTCTTCGTGATACAAAACCAATATATTGAAATTTGACAGACCGACTTCTAAATTGCAGTATTGGTTTTCTCTTCGTGATATAATACTAATACATGTATTTGGTAAATTGACAGAGCTAAATTCTACTTACATGTTTGTATTGACTGAGTTGCTTCGATACACATTAGAATGATTACTACTGCTAGTTCCATGATTTATTCTACCAGTACATCCATTTCTAGTGCCACTATCACTATCACTGTGACTGTTAGAGTAGAGAATATCTCCCACGTAGAATCATTATTATTACTCTATTTCTTTCTTACTGGGGTCTTGTATCGTCCACAAAACATGGCTAAGGTTTTATCACACACAATCCGCCACTCCGCCACACAATTCCAATATTTAGTAGGGTAGAGATAATACCAATATACGCTGTGTTACATTGTTACTATTGTAAATACCAACAGAAGTAGAAATATATTGAAATCAAAGGTGTGTAACACCCTACTTTACATTCAAGACTCTCGCTCTAAAGCAACAAAAGGTTTAGTGATTTCGGGAGTCGCCACGGTCTCAGAACTCAAAAAATTTGACCACAGTGTATGTAAATCAACCTCATTGTCGCCTTAGATTAGAAAAAGCTGTAAACACGGCCATTTCTTTCGTGGTCAGAACACTACCAGAATGCTCAGTGTCTTATCTTAGTCCTGAATGTCAACTGCTTCGACATGCAACCAAAGCCTACTCCTCTCCTATAGACATCATATCATTTTCCAAGCGAATGAGCCAGAAACTTTCGTTCGAACACAACCGTTAATCATTTAGATACCGCATGTTTTCTAATTGAGCACCGTTCTGACCTGATAACGACCATCGCTTCCGAGGATTAATTTCTGCCACCATTTATTCTCGTATACTGTGTTTTTGATCAGAACATTCCAGACCGTTTCAGTATCGACCAGTACTTCTGAGGATTAAACATTGTGTCTTAACCATTTAGTCCTCTTACTTTAGCATGACTTTTCTGACCAGTTCGGCCAATGCTTCCGGGGATTATTACAACCTATAATTTGACTCTTCTCATAAAAGTTCAGACTTCCGACCAGAGTTTGCCGATTTTATGATCCTCCCAGAATTAAAAAGTTTTGATACCGCAACCATTTGGTTTACAACCCTCTCCACGATATTTCCACTATAGTATTCACTCCACAAATTGTACGTGACTCTGTCAATAACAGTGTCCAGGCCCGATTTACTGAAGAAATATAATCACCATCGTATAGTAGTTAAATATACGCTATCAGAATTTCTCGAAACCTCATGTTTCGTCAACATACTACAGTACATCAACTAAAGACGTACACATTGTTATTCGGAAGGAAACAGCACTGTACAATACAACCTCGCGATTTAACCAGAATTCAATACTAGGAACATGCCTGGCTCAATATTCTCTCCGCCGTCTTCCTACTGAGTATATTTATTGTTCTATCACGCCATCACGACAGCCTTACTGTCACTGCCGACCATTTCAATAAAACTTTCCGTTCCTTCGAATCAGCTTGGAAACCGACTAGGGGTCGGTGTACGGTGTCCGGTTCGGTGTACGGTGTCCGGTTCGATGGACAGTGTCCGATGCAGTGGACGGTGTCCGGTGTGAAAAAAGAAAAAGCAGGTTCGTTTGTTCCGGTTCGTTAAACGGTATTGGGTCAGGTGCGGTGTACGATGCGACGGATTATCGGGTCCAGATACACTGTACACAGGAGTAGCTTCTTCCACTTTCTACTGTATCGATAATCCCGCACTGTATCCTACAGCGGACACCGTATACAGAATCGCACACTCTTCTTTACTCGGGTTTGTCTCAGCGGTCATAGAATCAATATTAAAATTTTAATTGTCATACATTCTTACCATAACTTGAGGAACCAGAACAGTGAGAGAGAGCATTTCTGAGAGAGAGAGAGAGAGAGAGAGAGAGAGAGAGAGAGAGAGCGAGAGAGAGAGAGAGAGAGAGAGAGAGAGAGAGAGAGAGAGAGAGAGAGAGAGAGAGAGTTGCTTCTAAAAAAAACAACCAAATTCTGTTCAGTCCTGCAAAAACAGAGTGATATATATATATATATATATCGCCCCAAGCACCAAATAACACGTCTTTATGTATATGAGATACATTATTTATAAGCTAAAAGACAATACAATATACAGATTGTAATTTCACTGTACTAAGAGATGTATCTTCTCGTATCTTGTGGGTAAGTTTAATCAATGTAGAACCCCCACCCCTGAGACCTGCTCAAACTTCTATAACTTTCTTCTTCTTAATTAAAACTAGGAGGATTTATAGATTTGTTGGACGTCTACTAACTATAAGTCGAGTTGTCTTCAGACTGGAATTTAATTGGTGCTCGACAACCGAAACCAGTCAATTTAACATGTCTCGGTTTCCTCCGACTTGGAGGTGAAATTGGTCTGGTTAAAATTAGTCTGGTTACAACAGTGGTTTTCAACCTGTTTTTAGTTTATTTCCCAATCGTATCAGCATGAAACCAGGTCCCTAGATATCGAGAGTGAAACTAGGGTTGGATACCAGGCACGGTCTTGAGTAGTATGGAGTACAAAATGCTGCAAAAAATTCTCCGAGTACTCAGAGCTTTAATGTTAGGTGAAGCCGTGTTTATTGTAGTCAAATGAGATGTATAACTATTTGTAATAGGATGGTTTTATTTTCATTGCCGTGACACATCAACTGTCCCCAATGTCCCCAGTCCCTGTGGTTGAAAATCTACGGGTTATAAAGTTCATTATAAATGCAAACAGAAATGCACATGGTGTAGAGCGACCGCAATGCCTTTGAAATTGACAGGGTACTGTGCGGTGTACGACGAATACACATCGTATGGTCATTCGGCAATTCTCGACTGTTTCCGTAAAGCTGAATCTAACTCTGCATTATTCACAATTTCATTGGAATTCTTTGACGATACATGTCACGTGACTTGACTCGAGAGGAAGTGACTTCCGGTGTAATTGACATGTAGTGTTCATTAGGATACGAGATTTCCGGTCCGGTGTAATGAGCTGGAGGTAAACAAGATTGAGACTGAGATACAGTAGACCGAAACATCTGACTCTATTCCAGCCTCTGATAGCCATTTGTTGTCGGCCAATAAGTGTCGAAATATCTATCAGAAGCTGGAATAGAGTCAGATGTTTTGGACTTGAGATAGATATGTCTTTCATTGGAGTTAACATCTACTTACATTCTACTCTTGATAATCTATTAGTCTTTGAACATGGTCGAACCATTCGTACTTCTAGCCTTCAGATTTTCAAAAACATTGTTCTTAAAAGGAGGGGTGGGGGGCTGTTCGAACTATCCTGATGGGGCATTCCTGAGCGCTGTCGATCCGGTGCAGTGGCGACGCCAGCCTCTCAAAATTGGGGGTACAAATAGGTGGCTCAATGGTAGGGATGGGGGTCAACTGTCGAGGCTCAATTAAATAAATGCGTTCTTCCAAGCAAATTTTCGAAAAATTGAATTGATTTGGTGAAATCTGAAACATATTGTGGAGCACAAACGTATTAAAATCATATTTTTTGAATTTGCTAAAAGCCATGTGAGGGTACAATTTGGGATTTGTCCTGTACCCCCACTGGCGCCGTCACCAGTTGGTGTCTTCAACCTAATATTGTGTTTCGATCGAAGTAAGAATTCAAGGAAATAACAATTCTACAATAGACTGCTCTCAGCTATAGGGAGCGATGGGTTGGAAATATCTGTCCATAAACTCCGGTCTGTTATGCCGCGGGAAAAGGACGGAACAGGACGAGAACATATGAAATTGAGATATAGGCCAAAGCTTTCCAACCCCCTATTTCCCGACCTGTACATGCAAATTGTAAAAGTAGTATACAAAAGAACGCAGGGGTAGTATAATTCTCATAACATTGTGTCCTGTTATTTAATGTGCAGAAAACACGACACATGTGTACACTAACAAATCAGAATAACAATGAAACGGACCACCTGTGTCGATAGATATCAATAATTACTATATACTATTATAGATAATTTCTAATTGTCTAGTTTCTTTATATAATTATTCACAGAACTAGTGACTTGGAAATATTCAATAAATACAGAATAAATACAGCCGTAATGACACAGTGGAGACCTGCACCATCAATCAAAACATGTATCAACACGGTGTCGGTGATCTTCTAACGATTCCGACACATCAATTGACTGTTCGGTACCTTACAAACTGCAACAGGGTGGTCAGTGTAACTTCTTACCGTATCTTATGTGGGAGTATTGAAATGAATAAATCGGCAAACCCAAATAGCCTCGGACCACTAAAACATTTTATGGAAATAATTGTATAGAATATAGTCCGTGTTAGTTTTAGAAATCCTCTTCCGAAATAGGCCAAGAGTTTTGCATCTGTTCTATAAATTATACAGCCAATGAATTAGAATTTAGGTTTTTATCCAGGTTTATTTTCTTTAAGAGATGCTTAACATAAGCAATTTTGAAAATAGTGGGAAAATGAGAACTTGAAATGAAATGAATGGAGTTTTAAGTCCTATTTTTGTGCACCATGTGGGCTAATGAAGACGGTATATTTATAAATGAAAACTTTAGATACGAGAGTTGACTAAAATTGATTATAACAACAGGAAATCAGGTAGAAATTTTATTAGGAGCCAGGTAGTCATTGCATCCAGTTCACGGGATTTTGTTTGAGCTTCTCGGATGATTTTCTCTAACCGAGTCGGGAACGCGATAATCTTGTCGTGAACAATTTTTTAATACTTCTTACGAATGGAATATTTGTTTTGCACAATTTGGACGTTTCGTACCGTTTCTACAAAATTCCATGAATACGCTACAAGTAACTGATATCTGAGGCCCATACATAATTATCACACTTCAGTATTATACCCAAATAAGATTGGATGATCGGGACTGTTTCATTTAATAATAATGTGACCCACAAACACAGAGAATGTCTCTCGAGGACTATGAACCATCCAAGTGATACATAATGTCCAGAAACAGGCTTTCAAAACAACAATATATCGTTTATAAATTGCTCACACTTCAGTATTATAGTATTATAATTATTTCAACTCTTGGTATTTATAACCCACAGCCATTGACATTGACCCTCGGGGACTATGAGTAACCTTAGAGACCCACATGTCCAACAACCGGCCTTCAAACATGTCACTAAATCGTGTATATAAGTCAAATTGGTCAGACTTTGGTATTATAGTATTATAATTATTTCAACTCTTGGTATTTATAACCCACAGCCAGTGACATTGACCCTCGGGGACTATGAGTAACCTTAGAGACCCACATGTCCAACAACCGGCCTTCAAACATGTCACTAAATCGTGTATATAAGTCAAATTGGTCACACTTTGGTATTATGCCTCTAGTGGAACTGGAGGTCAGAATTGTTTCAACTTTTGGTAATATAACCCATAGACACCGACAATTACTCTCAGAGACAATGAGTCATCTCAGTGACCCATTTGTCTAACAACGGACCTTCAAACATGCCACTTTATCGTGTATATAGCAGCTGTTGTAGTTTAAAATGAAAGTAGAGCTTTTTCTTGGAATTTTCTCAATGTTTTCCACGTATAGTACAAAGCGTCTAGTTAAATAATAACTTCCCTCTCTACAGCGCGTAGCTCACCGACAGTCTGTTCGAGTATTCTTCTCTCCGAGATTAGTGGTAGATTATTTGGTAAGTTTTGTGTTATCTAGAACATTTTTAGGAGACCGATTCCGCGTTTTAACGACAAGTTCAATAAAATCAAGATCTTTCAAGTCATTAGGACATGTTGCACACAGCTTGTCGACTTACTGCTTGTTACAAATGAAACAGTTTTACCGTAAACGAACGAATGTAAACGAACAGTTTACCTATAAAATAATAACCCGAACCGACACAATAATAAAGACGGTAATGTCTTGAGCCGTCGATAAAACCGAAGGCGTGAAAACCTTGTGTCAGTTATGATGTTTTAGGTAAACTGTTCGTCTACATTTAAAGAGATTGTGGGTAAAATGTGTCAGTTGTACCAAGCAACAAGTTGACAGGTTGTGTGCCCCCACCCAACATACCCGTTAGGCTACGCCTCTGGCCTTAATTGAAAGTAAAGTAAAGTTGATATCAATTCTTTCGTCAACGAGCCGTCACGCAATAATAGCGCGCACTGATGATTGCCTAATATGGAAAGCGAAAGTAGAATTCCTCGAATAACGTATTCCGTGTAAACTTCATTTAGGAAATTGGTTGACAGTTAAAGTGATCTGTTTCTTGTATTTGTATCGGAACTGTATTCTATCAACAACGGTACCAATCAAATTTATATTTGTTTATTTGGTATATTTATAACACACCGATAAACTGATGACTCTACTAGTAGACAAGACTGTCCTATAGCTAATATTGTTTATTTGGTATATTTATTACACACCAATAGACTGATGACTCTACTAGTAGACAAGACTGTCCTATAGCTAATATTGTTTATTTGGTATAGTTATTACACACCAATAGTCTGATGACTCTACTAGTAGACAAGACTGTCCTATAGCTAATATTGTTAATTTGGTATATTTATTACACACCAATAGTCTGATGACTCTACTAGTAGACAAGACTGTCCTATAACTAATATTGTTTATTTGGTATAGTTATTACACACCAATAGACTGATGACTCTACTGGTAGACAAGACTGTCCTATAGCTAATATTGTTAATTTGGTATATTTATTACACACCAATAGTCTGATGACTCTACTAGTAGACAAGACTGTCCTATAGCTAATATTGTTTATTTGGTATAGTTATTACACACCAATAGTCTGATGACTCTACTAGTAGACAAGACTGTCCTATAGCTAATATTGTTAATTTGGTATATTTATTACACACCAATAGTCTGATGACTCTACTAGTAGACAAGACTGTCTTATAACTAATATTGTTAATTTGGTATATTTATTACACATCAATAGACTGATGACTCTATTAGTAGACAAGACTGTCCTATAACTAATATTGTTTATTTGGTATATTTATAACACACCAATAGACTGATGACTTTATTAGTAGACAAGACTGTCCTATAGCTAATATTGTTTATTTGGTATATTTATTTCACACCAATAGATTGACGACTTTACCCCTATAATTCTTTCTAATTTCAGCGATAATGAGAACAAACTATTATGGCAACAGGTGGAAGGACGACTCTTAATCCGAATTTCAATCAGTGTGTCATTTGTCTAGAAAATTATAAAAAACCGAAATTCCTAGACTGTCATCACACATTTTGTCAGGAATGCATCCGAGATCTGGAACAGAAATCGCCCAGGACCGTGTCCTGTCCATTATGTCAGAGAAAAGTTCAACTTCCAGCTGGGGGCGTGGAGCAACTCACTTCTAATTTCTACATCATGAACATAAACTCTAAAAAACCTGGGGAAGATTTACAGACCGTGATACCAGACACTAAATCTTTGGGTAGTTTACGAAGCGTGACACCACGCAATAAGCCTGTGGGTAGCTTACGAAGCACGACACCACGCGATAAGCCTTTTGGTATTTTTCAGTGCGTGATACCAAGTAATAAACCCCTGGTAATACGCAGTAAACCGATAACACTTGATAACCATGGAAAAGTTTTTCAGCCCGTGGTACCAAGTTATGAATCTCTGTTTGGTCCTTCGTCCATGATACCGAGGGAAGAATTCTGCAAGAAAACTCTTTATCTTGAGTATAGTACATGTATGATTGGTGATAATGGTGTTGAAGCAGAGTTTAACGGAAAAACATTTACGTTTTCCCTTGTTTACCTTAACATGGTTTTGGCTGTAGACTTCCAAATTTTAGAACCTGTATACCTACTTTTGGGATCGTGTGACGTTAGTTTCGACATTTCATTGGTCAATCAGATGGACCGAGATTATTCTGTAAAACAAACTGGAAAATGTCAATTGACAACGAAGTGTTTCTCCTATTATATCTTGCTAATAACAGAGTTAGATGTTTTTGACAGTGATAATGGATTTATTGTAAAAAAGTCGGAAAATGGTTACGGCGAAGTAACACAAACATTTCAACTTGATATAGAAATTAAGGCCATAAATAAAGCAGACATGTTTTAAATATCAACGAAACATCATAAACTACATGTATTTACTATTCACTGAATTTTAGATACAACAATTTGCTAATTGAATTTTGACAATTTGATAATAATGTTCATATAAAAGCAATTGTTAGTTAAATTTGGAAAACTCTGAATAATGATGTTTATATAGAAACAATTGTTAGTTGTATTTATAAAACAAACAATTATTAACTGTATTTGTAAAACTCTGAATAATAATGTTTATATAGAAACAATTGTCAGTTGAATTTGTAAAACTCTGAATAATAATGTTTATATAGAAACAATTGTTAGTTGAATTTGTGAAACTCTGAATAATAATGTTTATATAGAAACAATTGTTGGTTGTATTTGTAAAACTCTGAATAATAATGTTTATAAAGAAACAATTATTAACTGTATTTGTAAAACTCTAAATAATAATGTTTATATAGAAACTATTGTTAGTTGTATTTGTAAAACTCTGAATAATAATGTTTATAAAGAAACAATTATTAACTGTATTTGTAAAACTCTGAATAATAATGTTTATATAGAAACTATTGGTAGTTGGATTTGTAAAACTCTGAATAATAATGTTTATAAAGAAACAATTATTAACTGTATTTGTAAAACTCTGAATAATAATGTTTATATAGAAACAATTGTTAGTTGTATTTATAAAACTCTGAATAATAATGTTTATATAGAAACAATTGTTAGTTGTATTTGTAAAACTCTGAATAATAATGTTTATATAGAAACAATTGTTAATTGTATTTGTAAAACTCTGAATAATAATGTTTATATAGAAACAATTGTTAATTGAATTTGTAAAACTCTCAACAAAAGATAGGCATGTTTTACAAATAAGTAGGTCACCTATTTATAGTCTATTGTCGACTGCTTAAAAGTTGACGGAGCGGCCACATTTAAAGTTCAGTTATTGCAAGACGAGTTCGAAATAAGTCCAAAAATCATGATCTTGTTGATATTTGGAGAGTGCACATTCGAGGGAATTTGGAAAATACCGTAATCATTCAGTGAAGTGTAGATTTCTGCTCTGGTGACGTTCGACGGAAAGACATCGACGCTGTGTAGTGATGACGTCAATCAAACTCAATGATAAAGGAAGTCCATTAAGGGACGGAGCTTATATTTACATTGTGTTTACACAGATATAAACCGAATTCACGTGACCGCTGTTATCCAATCAAATTGCGTGATACCGTGTAAACGGAATCGTGATTTAATTATTTCACATTAAACTCATTACCATAATATCTCTAATGATTTCTACTTCAAATTTAAAATTAACAAACCCCCTAACCTTATACTACAGTATATACGGTAGAAACATTTTATGAAACAAACCACCTAAACTTATACAGTATATACGGTAGAAACATTATGACAATATAAATATTAAATAAAGGAACACAATTTTATGGTATACTACTCCTTAGTTTTATTACAGACGACGTTTCAACAATCTACATTGTTATCTTCAGGTGAAATATCATTATGTTCTTATTGCATATAATTAAGAGTTTTAACCAATCATAAATGACCATGTATGTACAGTCTGGATAAACAAAAAAAGACTGTTTGACCTTTCTTAATCATTCACTCATTGGAATTCTGCTGAATTTAGCTAATTATGAATTAATTATGGACATGTGAGACAGACTGGTATTTTTCCAAGTCATTAGAACACCTCTACTTTCTCATAGATGGAAATAAGGGAACCCATCTTTAAGTATACGCCCGGCTTAAGTTAAATGAAAATTGGCTGAAAACTAAAGGTTGCTATTTCATTTTCACTATTTAAAATCAAGGATTAATTAAAGAGAACAAAATTTACCATAAACCTAACGTTTTGATTTTACTGCAGAACTATTGATTTTTTGAAAGATGAAAATAGAACTTATTCAAAGAATATTCTATAGAAGTTTATTGATGCATCCTGGGATAGAATTCCTGAGTAGAAGAATATTATTTCAAAGAGCGTATCTGTAAGATTCATCGAAAAGGGCCGTCTTTCTTCTTTTACAACAAAATATGGATTACGGAGTTTTTGGTCATGTTTTCTGCGTTTTGAATTATCTATGGAGATTATTGGTATGTTTTTATCTTATTTTATTATATATACCAACTGAGACTGTGAAACCTTGGATAGGTTGGGAAGAGGAAAGGCCGTTTTGTTTTAAGGAAGATAAAGTGAGCTCTGAAGGTACGATTCTCAGGTGTTCCTTATATGAAAATGTTGAAAGTAGACTAAAAGGTACAAATCCTGCATTTCATGCAATTTTAAAGAGTTTTTTTTCCATATCATTAAAACATTCTCCTTTGGCTATTTCGGGATTGGCCTTTCTGGTAGCTGCTACTGTGTCAACCCTTTCTAGCGGTTAACCCTCTGTCAATTGGTAACTGTCCGGTAATAATACATTCTGTTGTCAATAAACTGTCTCGCACACTGATGAATGCTTGATGTGGAAAGCGAAGTAGAATTAACGAGAGATTCCCACTGTCGCTAATAAAAAAATGTTGCTATGCTATCTTCAGCCTGCATCATTACTGAAGTTAGACAAGTATTAAATATATTCAGATATTCATATTCGTAACGGCTAAATTCTATAAGCTTTACAAGATTCAACTTTGTTCACAAACTTATCTTATCGTGTTACGATTTTATTGTTGTATTATATTCTATGTGATTTTGTTCTAATTTGTATGTTTTTGTTGTCTTGATAGGATGTTTTATACGAATTGCTAACGATACAGACCTGCTCAATATTTAAGGTAGGTAAATATCTTGAAATGATCAAATGTATTATCCCCAATGCTATCCTGTAAATTCAAAATTTCACACTTGAATCAAAGATTATATTATTGAAATCAAACTCCACAATGATTACTGATGTACGCCACAATAGCGAAGCAGGACGTGCTCATGCGTTCCTAACACCTGATAGCACTCTAAGATTTGGTTTTCATATAGCGAACTGTAAACTGTGAATTATAATGTTTATATTGAGAATCTTTATATAGAAACGACAATATTTCATTGTTGCCTTTATTGTGTAAGGTTTGTCAACACGGCATCACGTTTAAGGAACCATATAGTTTATTTGGATTTTATTGTTTGTCAACACGGTATCACGTTTAAGGAACCATATTGTTTATTTGGATTTTATTGTTTGTCAACACGGCATCACGTTTAAGGAACCATATTGTTTATTTGGTATTTATTGTTTGTCAACACGGCATCACGTTTAAGGAACCATATTGTTTATTTGGTATTCATTGTTTGTCAACACGGCATCACGTTTAATGAACTATATTGTTTATTTGGTATTTATTGTTTGTCAACACGGCATCACGTTTAAGGAACTATATTGTTTATTTGGTATTTATTGTTTGTCAACACGGCATCACGTGTAAGGAACCATATTGTTTTTTTGGTATTTATTTTTTGTCAACACAGCATCACGTTTATTTGGTATTTATGTTTGTCAACACGGCATCATGTTTAAGGAACAATATTGTTTATTTGGTATTTATTGTTTGTCAACACGGCATCACGTGTAAGGAACCATATTTTATATTTGGTATTTATTGTTTGGCAACACGACATCACGTTTAAGGAACAATATTGTTTATTTGGTATTTATTGTTTGTCAACATGGCATCACGTTTAGGGAACTATATTGTTTATTTGGTATTTATTGTTTGTCAACACGGCATCACGTTTAAGGAACCATATTTTATATTTAGTATTTATTGTTTGTCAACACGGCATCGCGTTTAAGGAACCATATTGTAAATTTGGCATTTAATGTTTGTCAACACGGCATCATGTTTAAGGAACCATATTGTTTATTTGATATTTATTGTTTGTCACCGCAGTATCGTTTATTTTGTATATTTATTATATCACATATTATCGTTTTATTTCAATAAATATTCATTAATTACACTTTTCATTTTCATTTTAGAGACAAACCGAATTGACAAACCAAAGTAAAACATCGGTTGGAAATTGCAGTCGTCTGGATGGTTTACAGACCGTAGAGCCAGATGGCAACTCGATAAAGAAAACCATTTATGTTGAGTATGATGATGAGTCTGTTAAATCAAAGCTGGATGGGGTATCATTTAGATTTCGTCTTACTGAAGTCAAAGGAAAAGTTGGTGTGAGCATCAAAATTTCAAAAGCAAGTAGCCCATTTGTGAAATCATGCTACATTGGTTATGACATTACGCTGGTAAATCAGAAAGACGACAAATTTTCAGTCAACATATGTGGAAACCGTAAAATAAAACAGAAATCATGGTCAACCTCGATTCCTTTAATAAAGGAGTGTGATGCTTTGGATAAACATAATTGTTTTCTTGTAAAGTATAAGAAATACGACACATTTCAACTAGATGTAGAGATTGAAGTAGAAGATGAAGAAATGAAAGACTTTGAAGTTGAATAGTATCCGCTGAAAATTTTATTTTTCAGGTAAAATAAAGATTACCAATCTTTTCACTTATAATGTTTATATACAAACTAAGAATTTTCAATTGTATTTGTAAAACTTTGAATAATAATGTTTATATAGAAACAATTGTTAGTTGTATTTGTAAAACTCTGAATAATAATGTTTATATAGAAACAATTGTTAGTTGCATTTGTAAAACTTTGAATAATAATGTATATATAGAAAAAATTGTTAGTTGTATTTGTAAAACTCTGAATAATAATGTTTATATAGAAACAATTGTTAGTTGAATTTGTAAAACTCTGAATAATAATGTTTATAAAGAAACAATTGTTAGTTGAATTTGTAAAACTCTGAATAATAATGTTTATATAGAAACAATTGTTAATTCTTTTGTAAAACTCTGAATAATAATGTTTATAAAGAAACAATTGTTAGTTGAATTTGTAAAACTCTGAATAATGATGTTTATAGAGAATCAATTGTTAGTTGAATTTGTAAAACTCTGAATAATAATGTTTATATAGAAACAATTGTTAGTTGTATTTGTAAAACTCTGAATAATAATGTTTATATAGAAACAATTGGTAGTTGAATTTGTAAAACTCTGAATAATAATGTTTATAAAGAAACAATTGTTAGTTGAATTTGTAAAACTCTGAATAATGATGTTTATATAGAAACAATTGTTAGTTGTATTTGTAAAACTCTGAATAATAATGTTTATATAGAAACAATTGTTAGTTGAATTTGTAAAACTCTGAATAATAATGTTTATAAAGAAACAATTGTTAGTTGAATTTGTAAAACTCTGAATAATGATGTTTATATAGAAACAATCGTTAGTTGTATTTGTAAAACTCTGAATAATAATGTTTATATAGAATCAATTGTTAGTTGTATTTGTAAAACTCCAGCGCTGGGATTTTGTGATGCAAAATGGTGAATTACAAGAACTATAAGGTTTTTTTATGCAGTCCACTGAAATTGAAATTAAGACACATTTTTTTATTGGAGTTTTCATTTTGACCCAGTTAAATTTGATTAGCTAAAGTAGAGGTCATCAGGTTAATTCAAATGGTTATCGGGATGAATATTTTGTAGGGGATAGTTATATTAAAATGAAAGCTAATAAAAACGGAACGATAGTTTGGTCTCATTCTAACTAAACTGTGACACAGATGAATATATAACGATGCCCAATACCCTGGGTCACAAGTATCTTTTCCCAGAAAAACAATAGGTATGATTAATATTGTCATGATCTGTATTATCCATGGGTGTCTATAAAAAGGGGGAGAGAATGTCTCATCATGTGTCTGTAGATGGCAACTGGAGAAATTCACTGTTAACGTAAAGGGGATACCACGTGATATGAGGTCAGGAAACAAAACAAATGATCTACAGTGAGTGTAACGATAGCATTCAGCAACATATCTCGGTGAAAATGGCAGACATTTTTGTACCGGAAGTATGTCAATAATGTTATGTGATCATTTGATTCTGGTGATTTGAATAACAGACTGGTTGTGCAGGACTACAAGTGTTTGTAAACAAAGTCAATAAACACAAAACTTTCGAAGGATATGGATCCAAACTATTAATAAAATGTATCATTGGTAAAGCGATAGTCACAATAAAGCATGTAAGTATTCAGTAAATTCAGTAAGTGTCTGAATTATCCTCTGCAAGCTATAAGGCTAGGGACTACGTGGTCACGTGATTTTGATAATTGAAATATTACAGGCTGGTCGATTAGGACTACGGGTGTTTGTAAACAAAGTCAATGAAAACAAAACAATCGTAAGATATATATTCGAACTGATAATAAAATGTATCATGTATAACCAATAGTAACAATAAAACATTAAATGTATAAGTATGTGTTAGAATTAACTCTCCATCTCTAAATTTAAGGACTATATCCCTTGACAAATCACCGTTAAATACCGGAAGTAATGAGTCTCGTCCAAGAAAACACAACGGAACTCATTACTGAGTCAGATTCAGCTTTACGGAAACTGCCGAGAATTGCCGACTGGAAACATAAGAGTAGAGGAGAGTTCCCTAAAGTAATGACGTCAGAAAGAGGATTCCCCCACTTATGCACCTTGCAAGTAAACCGCCTCTATTCTATAGCTATTTTGACAGTTTGTCGACTGGTGTAGGAACAGAAAAACTAGGCCCTGTTATGAAGTAATTTTAAGCACCTTCGAAGGTGCAGTATTTTTAAAACTATTTATTTCAATCGGATCCGCCAAACCATGATATACAATATTTGAATATTTTTGTTGTTCATTCATACCATCATTATCCCCTTACACTAGTGGTTCCCAACCTATTTCAGCCTTCACACCCTGGAGCAATCACATGGACCTTTTACACCCCAAAAATTGGCTTCATCCACACTTGCAGCATGTGATAATGTGAGGTGCTATCTCAATTCAAAATAAAGTCTTCTCCTAAACCAGTTGCCCACACCCCTGATAACCTAGTCCCACACCCCAGGTTGGCATCCAGGGCCTTACACCATGTATGTTGCATCTGTATCTTTTAAACTAATCTCTCGTGGTTCATGTAAGACTGTGTGCTCAACTAAAAGTGGAACGGGTCACAAGATCACATGATCAGTGGGGTTTCTAGGAAAAATCAGGCGAGGGAACTAGCTAGTGCCACAATACTAATAAAACGAAAGTAAAAGTGATGGAAAACTCTAATTTACAGTCATCGCAGGTTTTTTAATCCACCATGTGGGCTAATGAAGACGGTATATTTATAAATGAAAACTTTAGATACGAGAGTTGACTAAAATTGATTATAACAACAGGAAATCAGGTAGAAATTTTATTAGGAGCCAGGTAGTCATTGCATCCAGTTCACGAGATTTTGTTGGAGCTTCTCGGATGATTTTCTCTAACCGAGTCGGGAACGCGATAATCTTGTCGTGAACATATATGAATTTTTTTAATACTTCTTACGAATGGAATATTTGTTTCGCACAATTTGGATGTTTCGTACCGTTTCTACAAAATTCCATGAATACGCTACAAGTAACTGATATCTGAGGCCCATACATAATTATCACACTTCAGTATTATACCCAAATAAGATTGGATGATCGGGACTGTTTCATTTAATAATAATGTGACCCACAAACACAGAGAATGTCTCTCGAGGACTATGAACCATCCAAGTGATACATAATGTCCAGAAACAGGCTTTCAAAACAACAATATATCGTTTATAAATTGCTCACACTTCAGTATTATAGTATTATAATTATTTCAACTCTTGGTATTTATAACCCACAGCCAGTGACATTGACCCTCGGGGACTATGAGTAACCTTAGAGACCCACATGTCCAACAACCGGCCTTCAAACATGTCACTAAATCGTGTATATAAGTCAAATTGCTCACACTTCAGTATTATAGTATTATAATTATTTCAACTCTTGGTATTATAACCCACAGCCAGTGACATTGACCCTCGGGGACTATGAGTAACCTTAGAGACCCACATGTCCAACAACCGGCCTTCAAACATGTCACTAAATCGTGTATATAAGTCAAATTGGTCACACTTTGGTATTATGCCTCTACTAAAACTGATGGTCAGAATTGTTTCAACTTTTGGTAATATAACCCATAGACACCGACAATTACTCTCAGAGACAATGAGTCATCTCAGTGACCCATTTGTCTAACAACGGACCTTCAAACATGCCACTTTATCGTGTATATAGCAAGTGTTGTAGTTTAAAATGAAAGTAGAGCTTTTTCTTAGAATTTTCTCAATGTTTTCCACGTATAGTACAAAGCGTCTAGTTAAATAATAACTTCCCTCTCTACAGCGCGTAGCTCACCGACAGTCTGTTCGAGTATTCTTCTCTCCGAGATTAGTGGTAGATTATTTGGTAAGTTTTGTGTTATCTAGAACATTTTTAGGAGACCGATTCCGCGTTTTAACGACAAGTTCAATAAAATCAAGATCTTTCAAGTCATTAGGACATGTTGCACACAGCTTGTCGACTTACTGCTTGTTACAAATGAAACAGTTTTACCGTAAACGAACGAATGTAAACGAACAGTTTACCTATAAGATAATAACCCGAACCGACACAATAATAAAGACGGTAATGTCTTGAGCCGTCGATAAAACCGAAGGCGTGAAAACCTTGTGTCAGTTATGATGTTTTAGGTAAACTGTTCGTCTACATTTAAATAGATTGTGGGTAAAATGTGTCAGTTGTACCAAGCAACAAGTTGACAGGTTGTGTGCCCCCACCCAACATACCCGTTAGGCTACGCCTCTGGCCTTAATTGAAAGTAAAGTAAAGTTGATATTAATTCTTTCGTCAACGAGCCGTCACGCAATAATAGCGCGCACTGATGATTGCCTAATATGGAAAGCGAAAGTAGAATTCCTCGAATAACGTATTCCCTGTGAACTTCATTTAGGAAATTGGTTGACAGTTAAAGTGATCTGTTTCTTGTATTTGTATTCTATCAACAACGGTACCAATCAAATTTATATTTGTTTATTTGGTATATTTATAACACACCGATAAACTGATGACTCTACTAGTAGACAAGACTGTCCTATAGCTAATATTGTTTATTTGGTATATTTATTACACACCAATAGACTGATGACTCTACTAGTAGACAAGACTGTCCTATAGCTAATATTGTTAATTTGGTATATTTATTACGCACCAATATACTGATGACTCTACTAGTAGACAAGACTGTCATATAGCTAATATTGTTAATTTGGTATATTTATTACGCACCAATATACTGATGACTCTACTAGTAGACAAGACTGTCCTATAACTAATATTGTTAATTTGGTATATTTATTACGCACCAATATACTGATGACTCAACTAGTAGACAAGACTGTCCTATAGCTAATATTGTTAATTTGGTATATTTATTACGCACCAATATACTGATGACTCTACTAGTAGACAAGACTGTCCTATAACTAATATTGTTAATTTGGTATATTTATTACGCACCAATATACTGATGACTCAACTAGTAGACAAGACTGTCCTATAGCTAATATTGTTAATTTGGTATATTTATTACACACCAATATACTGATGACTCTAATAGTAGACAAGTCTGTCCTATAGCTAATATTGTTTATTTGGTATATTTATAATACACCAATAGACTGATGACTCTACTGGTAGACAAGACTGTCCCATAGCTAATATTGTTAATTTGGTATATTTATTACGCACCAATATACTGATGACTCTACTAGTAGACAAGACTGTCCTATAGCTAATATTGTTTATTTGGTATATTTATTACACACCAATAGTCTGATGACTCTACTAGTAGACAAGACTGTCCTATAACTAATATTGTTTATTTGGTATATTTATTACACACCAATAGTCTGATGACTCTACTAGTAGACAAGACTGTCCTATAACTAATATTGTTTATTTGGTATATTTATTACACACCAATATACTGATGACTCTACTAGTAGACAAGACTGTCCTATAGCTAATATTGTTTATTTGGTATATTTATTACACACCAATATACTGATGACTCTATTAGTAGACAAGACTGTCCTATAACTAATATTGTTAATATGGTATATTTATTACACGCCAATATACTGATGACTCTACTGGTAGACAAGACTGTCCTATAACTAATATTGTTAATTTGGTATATTTATAACACATCAATAGACTGATGACTCTAATAGTAGACAAGACTGTCCTATAACTAATATTGTTAATATGGTATATTTATTACACACCAATATACTGATGACTCTACTGGTAGACTAGACTGTCCTATAGCTAATATTGTTAATTTGGTATATTTATAACACATCAATAGACTGATGACTCTACTAGTAGACAAGACTGTCCTATAACTAATATTGTTTATTTGGTATATTTATAACACATCAATAGACTGATGACTCTACTGGTAGACAAGACTGTCCTATAGCTAATATTGTTAATTTGGTATATTTATTACACACCAATAGTCTGATGACTCTAATAGTAGACAAGACTGTCCTATAGCTAATATTGTTAATTTGGTATATTTATTACACACCAATAGACTGATGACTCTAATAGTAGACAAGGCTGTCCTATAACTAATATTGTTAATTTGGTATATTTATAACACACCAATAGACTGATGACTCTAATAGTAGACAAGACTGTCCTATAGCTAATATTGTTAATTTGGTATATTTATTACGCACCAATATACTGATGACTCTACTAGTAGACAAGACTGTCCTATAACTAATATTGTTAATTTGGTATATTTATTACACACCAATAGACTGATGACTCTATTAGTAGACAAGACTGTTCTATAACTAATATTGTTTATTTGTATTCTATGTTTAGTGATATATTCCGGGAGTGTGCTAGTTCGTTCAAACTCCTTAACAGAAAAACAAAAATGGGTAAAAGACATTCTTGGTTTGATAATGAGTGTTGGATAGCGCGAGCAGAATCGAGAAAATTATTACGAACGTTTCATAGTTCAAATAACGACCCAGACAGACAAAATTATATAGACTCTAGAAACTATTACAAAGAACTATCAGAAAACAAGTCTAGGCAAGCATATACTAGCCTTTGTGACAAATTAAAAACTTGTTTTAGAACGAATGACCATAAAGCATTTTGGAATATTGTAAATCCATGGTCAGGATATCCCACTTACAAAATCTCTCAATTTGTAAGGGTAAACTTTACTGTGCCCTAATTGACCTTAAAGCAGCCTTCGATTCTGTGAGCAGATTGTCATTATTGTATAAGCTATGGAACATCAAAAAGCAAAATCAAGGGTCGAACGTTTAGGATTATCAAGAATATGTCTAGGGATGTTCAGGCATGTATAAGGTTGCAAGAAGGGAGAACTGATTTCTTTGATTGTGACTATGGTGTTCGCCAAGGGTGCCAGTTATCTCCGTTCTTATTTATATTTTTCATCAACGATGTTGTTGATGAGCTTGCTAATAATTATTCAAGAGGTATTAGTATTGGCACAATAGAATTATTCATGCTTATATTTGCAGATGACATCATATTATTATTTTGATATTACTGTACCGAGGCTACAAAGCCGACTAAGAGCTCTGGAGGCCTTTTGTGCAAAGTGGCAATTAAACATAAATACGAACAAAAGTTAGATAATGGTGTTCAGGAAAGGTGGTAAACTGAAACAATCGGAAAAGTTCTATCTTAATGGAAGTCAGTTGGAAACTTCATCCACTTATAAATATCTTGGGGTACACCTGTCTAGTTCGTGCTCGTGGTATGTAGCACAAAAGACATTATCACAACAGGCCTCCAAATTATTATTATTATTGAACGCAAATATTAGAAATTTTAACAATTTATCTATTGATGTTCAACTACATATATTTGATAGTAAAATACTACCAATTTTGACATATGGGTGTGATGTATGGGCATTTCATCCGTCACATGATGTTATACGTATTCATGATAGATTTTGTAGGACTGTCTTACACTTAGGTAGAAATTCACCAAATATTGTAGCTAGAGTTGAATTAGGTCGATAATCACTAAGGGTACACCTAAACTATAAACTAATTAGGTACTGGACTAGACTATTAAGCCAGACTGACAATAAGTTGTTAAATCACGTCTATAAATATCAATATGATTTAGCTGAAAAAGATATCTATTGTTGGTCATATCGTGTAAAACACCTGCTTTATGAGCATGGGTTTGGCTTTGTTTGGGAGACACAAAGTGTGGGGAATGGAAATTACTTTCTTAGGCAATATAAACAAAGATGTATCGATATAGATAGACAGAATTGGAATACTTCTATAGCATCCATATCTAAACTGGATTTATACTGTAATATCAAACAGTCGAATGCAATGGAACATTATCTAAATTGTGTACATATTAAGCCATATCGCATTGCTTTAAGTAAGTTTAGATGTTCAAATCATGATCTTATGATCGAAAAAGGGAGACAACTCCACTTAGAGAGACATGAAAGATTATGCCCTTTCTGTATCCGTCCAAGTATAGAAACAGAATACCATTTCTGTATGGATTGTCCTTATCATTACGATCTTAGAGTAAAATTAATTCCATCGTTCTTTATTAAATACCCAACATTTGGAAAATTGTATACTTTGTTACAAACTACCAATGATACTATTATAAATAACTTAACCAAGTGTTTTAAGCATGAAAAAAAGAAGTAACTTATTTTCTACTGTGAGACTATGAATCCTGTCAGAGTTGTAAATCATTTTTGCTCGCCTATATATGTTTATTGTCGTATATTACATGTTGATCCAGTTGCCATGTATTAATATAATATATAATAATAATAAAATGGGCCTGTGGCCCAAGTACCGAAATAAAGAGATTATTATTATCTTGTGCTTCTTTATCTATACCTATTTCAATATGTCTTATAACCAGTATACCTTATACGTATTATGATGATTTTCCCTGGGATTACATTTCTAGGATTTCAAACGACACCGTGATATAACATATATAATGATGTTTATTTTAAACTATGATTCAAATTGTTACTCATCATTTTCGATTTTAATTTCTTGTTTTTGTTTCGTTTAAATGAAAAATCAAATTTGTCTTATGTGAGCAACCGTATAATAAAATAATGATACAGTTGGGTGCTTTTCCCTGGGAATATCTTTCATAATTCAACATACTAACTTGAAAATTCAACATACTAGCTTGAAAATTCAACATACTAACTTGAACATACTAGCTTGAAAATTCAATACACTAACTTGAAAATTCAACATACTAACTTGAAAATTCAACATACTAACTTGAAAATTCAACATACTAACTTGAAAATTCAACATACTAGCTTGAAAATTCAACATACTAACTTAAAAATTCAACATACTAACTTGAAAATTCAACATACTAGCTTGAAAATTTAATATACTAACTTGAAAATTCAACATACTAGCTTGAAAATTCAATATACTAGCTTGAAAATTACATACTAAATTGAAAATTCAACATACTAACTTGAAAATTCAACATACTAACTTGAAAATTCAACATACTAACTTGAAAATTCAACATACTAGCTTGAAAATTTAATATACTAACTTGAAAATTCAACATACTAACTTGAAAATTCAATATACTAGCTTGAAAATTACATACTAACTTGAAAATTCAACATACTAGCTTGAAAATTCAATATACTAGCCTTAAAATTCAATATACTAGCTTGAAAATTCAACATACTAACTTGAAAATTCAACATACTAACTTGAAAATTCAACATACTAACTTGAAAATTCAACATACTAACTAGAAAATTCAACATACTAGCTTGAAAATTCAACATACTAGCTTGAAAATTCAACATACTAACTTGAAAATTCAATATACTAACTTGAAAATTCAACATACTAACTTGAAAATTCAACATACTAACTTGAACATACTAGCTTAAAAATTCAATACACTAACTTGAAAATTCAACATACTAACTTGAAAATTCAACATACTAACTTGAAAATTCAATATACTAACTTGAAAATTCAACATACTAACTTGAAAATTCAACATACTAACTTGAAGATTCAACATACTAACTTGAAAATTCAAGATACGAACTTGAAAATTCAACATACTAACTTGAAGATTCAACATACTAACTTGAAAATTCAAGATACGAACTTGAAAATTCAACATACTAACTGAAAA
>NW_008709540.1:142121-143968 GCF_000327385.1 Lottia gigantea
ATGTGAGGGTACAATTTGGGATTTGTCCTGTACCCCCACTGGCGCCGTCACCAGTTGGTGTCTTCAACCTAATATTGTGTTTCGATCGAAGTAAGAATTCAAGGAAATAACAATTCTACAATAGACTGCTCTCAGCTATAGGGAGCGATGGGTTGGAAATATCTGTCCATAAACTCCGGTCTGTTATGCCGCGGGAAAAGGACGGAACAGGACGAGAACATATGAAATTGAGATATAGGCCAAAGCTTTCCAACCCCCTATTTCCCGACCTGTACATGCAAATTGTAAAAGTAGTATACAAAAGAACGCAGGGGTAGTATAATTCTCATAACATTGTGTCCTGTTATTTAATGTGCAGAAAACACGACACATGTGTACACTAACAAATCAGAATAACAATGAAACGGACCACCTGTGTCGATAGATATCAATAATTACTATATACTATTATAGATTATTTCTAATTGTCTAGTTTCTTTATATAATTATTCACAGAACTAGTGACTTGGAAATATTCAATAAATACAGAATAAATACAGCCGTAATGACACAGTGGAGACCTGCACCATCAATCAAAACATGTATCAACTACCTGAGTCATCTCAGTGACCCATTTGTCTAACAACGGACCTTCAAACATGCCACTTTATCGTGTATATAGCAGCTGTTGTAGTTTAAAATGAAAGTAGAGCTTTTTCTTGGAATTTTCTCAATGTTTTCCACGTATAGTACAAAGCGTCTAGTTAAATAATAACTTCCCTCTCTACAGCGCGTAGCTCACCGACAGTCTGTTCGAGTATTCTTCTCTCCGAGATTAGTGGTAGATTATTTGGTAAGTTTTGTGTTATCTAGAACATTTTTAGGAGACCGATTCCGCGTTTTAACGACAAGTTCAATAAAATCAAGATCTTTCAAGTCATTAGGACATGTTGCACACAGCTTGTCGACTTACTGCTTGTTACAAATGAAACAGTTTTACCGTAAACGAACGAATGTAAACGAACAGTTTACCTATAAGATAATAACCCGAACCGACACAATAATAAAGACGGTAATGTCTTGAGCCGTCGATAAAACCGAAGGCGTGAAAACCTTGTGTCAGTTATGATGTTTTAGGTAAACTGTTCGTCTACATTTAAATAGATTGTGGGTAAAATGTGTCAGTTGTACCAAGCAACAAGTTGACAGGTTGTGTGCCCCCACCCAACATACCCGTTAGGCTACGCCTCTGGCCTTAATTGAAAGTAAAGTAAAGTTGATATTAATTCTTTCGTCAACGAGCCGTCACGCAATAATAGCGCGCACTGATGATTGCCTAATATGGAAAGCGAAAGTAGAATTCCTCGAATAACGTATTCCCTGTGAACTTCATTTAGGAAATTGGTTGACAGTTAAAGTGATCTGTTTCTTGTATTTGTATTCTATCAACAACGGTACCAATCAAATTTATATTTGTTTATTTGGTATATTTATAACACACCGATAAACTGATGACTCTACTAGTAGACAAGACTGTCCTATAGCTAATATTGTTTATTTGGTATATTTATTACACACCAATAGACTGATGACTCTACTAGTAGACAAGACTGTCCTATAGCTAATATTGTTAATTTGGTATATTTATTACGCACCAATATACTGATGACTCTACTAGTAGACAAGACTGTCATATAGCTAATATTGTTAATTTGGTATATTTATTACGCACCAATATACTGATGACTCTACTAGTAGACAAGACTGTCCTATAACTAATATTGTTAATTTGGTATATTTATTACGCACCAATATACTGATGACTCACTAGTAGACAAGACTGTCCTATAGCTAATATTGTTAATTTG
>NW_008709540.1:144018-233670 GCF_000327385.1 Lottia gigantea
CATACTAACTAGAAAATTCAACATACTAGCGTTGAAAATTCAACATACTAGCTTGAAAATTCAACATACTAACTTGAAAATTCAACATACTAAATTGATACTAACTTGAAAATTCATTATACTAGCTTGAAAATTCAACATACTAACTGAAAATTCAACATACTAGCTTGAAAATTCAAAATACTAACTTGAAAATTCAACATACTAACTTGAAAATTCAACATACTAACTTGAAAATTCAACATACTAACTTGAAAATTCAATATACTAGCTTGAAAATTCAACATACTAACTTGAAAATTCAACATACTAGCTTGAAAATTCAACATACTAACTTGAAAATTCAACATACTAACTTGAAAATTCAATATACTAGCTTGAAAATTCAACATACTAACTTGAAAATTCAACATACTAACTTGAAAATTCAACATACTAACTTGAAAATTCAATATACTAACTTGAAAATTCAACATACTAACTTGAAAATTCAACATACTAACTTGAAAATTCAACATTCTAACTTGAAAATTCAACATACTAACTTGAAAATTCAACATACTAACTTGAAAATTCAATATACTAACTTGAAAATTCAACATACTAACTTGAACATACTAACTTGAAAATTCAATACACTAACTTGAAAATTCAACATACTAACTTGAAAATTCAACATACTAACTTGAAAATTCAATATACTAACTTGAAAATTCAACATACTAACTTGAAAATTCAACATACTAACTTGAAGATTCAACATACTAACTTGAAAATTCAATATACGTACTTGAAAATTTAACATACTAACTTGAAAATTCAACATACTAACTTGAAAATTCAATATACGAACTTGAAAATTCAACATACTAACTTGAAAATTCAACATACTAACTTGAAAATTCAACATACTAGCTTGAAAATTCAACACACTAGCTTGAAAATTCAAGTTACTATCTTGAAAATTCCAAAAAAAAAAAAATTAATGGCCCTTATACGCTTCCGTACAATCATCATACTTTCTTCAAATTCAATTTATAAGACTGACATTATAATTTGATTTACATTATTTTCCAAAAGCTTTGTTGCTCAAGATTATCTTTTAGTTCCCGTTCAATTTTTGGCATCATTCCAAGTAATCTCGAAATTGGAATTGATACATTTTGAAACCTTGGGTAACTATTGCAGAGTTTTGCAAGTTGTCGTAATTTCCTACTCCAATTTTGTTTTAACGAAATAACTAAAAAACCCAAAATTAATATGAATAGTTTCTGAAGCCAATGTCCAAAAGTTACATATATGCTTTAATTGACCGTACAGAGTTTTGTTTAAAAAAATTGTCACAGTTGATTACTGTTTTCTTCACACTTTCATCCTCATTAATATTTGTCATATGGTTTGATTTCCGTGGGAATTTCCATATCACTTCTACATTTTTTTAGGTTTTTTAACACCCCCTCACTAGAAGAAATAATTAAGTTGAAATTGAGATTTTTGGGTTTCTTACACAATGTTTCCATGTTTTCTAGATGATAATTCTCAATTGTTTTCAAATCCTCAAGTATCAATATTTCCTTTAAATACAGATAATGATTCAAATGTTCCTGGTGATAGTTTATATATGATTCTAATGCACTTAAATAAATCCGATTGACATCATCTTGAACTGAAAATAAAAAACAAATTGTTTTAACGAGGAAAACTATTCAGCGTTTGTACGCCACCTAGCTATAAAAGATAGATAATAACATATTAAAAAGACTCTAAAATGTACATGTCTGAGTTTGAGAGCCAACTGCTTTACTTTCCTCTGACATATTTCACCTGTAATTTTGTGTAAGGGCGTATTGAGACGAGTCTCAATGAAAGTACTGGCCTAGGTCACAGAGCAATAGATAAGTCTATTAATTATGTGAAAATTAGTTAGTCATTAGTATGATTTTAGTTAAAAAGACACACACACAAACATACACTGCATGTTATATAATATACTATATATAGCCATGGCACCAGTCCTGAAATAAGTATTCCCTGAAATCTAACTTAGAAATCGATTAATCTATTGATATAACATGATATATTTATATGAAGAAATATCTGCTCCTAAGATGAATGGACATTGTTCAATGGTTCAAGTCTACCGTGAGAGGAAATTGCTAAGATTTTGATTTCTTTTGTAAGCTACAACCAAACGTTTTGTGTATACATGGGGAAATTTGTTCTGAAGTTCTGAGTAATGGCGTTTGACTATTATGGAGGCTTTCGTAGCTGTAGAATCAAATGTCATTATAAAGGGTATTGTCTGGTTATCGTGTTGAATGTTGAGTCTATTTGGCCTCACAGTCTGTAATTGATAGATCCCGTAACTTTCACGTTGTAGGCGTCTAAGCTTAGGTTTCATGCTAGGTGATGTAGAAACTGTTTTTATAGGCATGATGAGAAGGTCATCAATGGAATGATCGGGAAGGTTGAAGTGATTCGCAATTGGTCTATCCTTGCCAAGCACTATATCATAGCGATGGCCATTGAGTCGCGTTTGAAGCGCGTTTTAATTCTCGCCAACATATCGAGAGCAGACGCATTTTTTACAAGAAATTAGGTATATGATATGTGTTCGCATGTGCGACAAGTAGGACCTCCACAGGGCAATGAACCGAATCCAATAAAAGGTGGAGGAGGTCATTGTTTTCTCAAAATGTCGGAAAGCGTGTCATTCTTAATTTTTCGAAGAAATGTTTTGGAATAACCCCTCTCCCTTAATTTGTCAAAAACTAGTTTACAGGCGGATTCAAAATCAGCCTGTTGAGTGCAACTTCTATGAAATCTTAGAATTTGTGATTTAATTATTCCAGAAAATGTGTGCTTGGGGTGGAACGAGCTTTTGTATAAAAGTTGGTGTGTATCAGTTTCCTTAAAGAATAATTTAATGTCTAATTTTTTAGAAGAAATAAAGTTGTAGTGTCCAAAAAATCCATGCTGTTTTCGCTGATATTTGCTGTCAATTTCACAGAAGGGTGGTGGTTGTTTAAAATTTCGAAATATTCCCAAAAATGTTCTAGAGTATCGGACCAAATGATAAAAATATCGTCAAGAAACCTTCCATAAAATAAAGGTTTAAACGGTGAGATATTTTCTATCTCCCTCTCCCACCCGGCCATGAAAATATTGGCATAACTAGGGGAAAATCGTTTGCCCATAACAGTTCCAGATGTTTGTAAATACATTTTTCCATTAAAAAAGAAGTCATTGCGCGTTAAACATAGTTTAAATAAATCTAAAATCTCTGTATCGGGTCGATCAGAACACGGATATCGAACAAATGCCTTACGGGCGTCGTCAAGACCAACATTGTTGTCAATGTTGGTATACATACCGGTTACGTCCAAAGAAATGAAATACGCGTTTTCGGGAATGTCCAATTTCTTGATTTTTTCAACAAAATCGGTTGTGTCTTTCATATAAGAAGGATGTTTGCATGCTAGTGGCAACAAAAAGTAATCTATGTATTCTGAAACTCGGTATCATTTCTGATTGTTCTACCTTTAGGAATTTTGTTGGCCACCTACCACTCAGTTTCGGGATTTTTATGATTTTCGGAAGCGTGTAAATGTGTCGTTGGCGAGGCTCGTTGGACGCGGAAAGGTAGTCATATTGCTTTTCTGAAATTTCTTTTTTTACCAAATTTTGTAGAATATTGTTTATTCTCGCGCAGTTTCCATAAAAATAGGTGTATCAAGTTGGCGACAGTGATTTCAAAAATGTAGTCATCGTGATTTTGAATGACGCAGCAACTGCCTTTGTCACTTTTCCTGATGATAATGTTTTTGACATTTTTTAGATTATTGAGAGATTTTCGTTCAAAATTGGCAAGATTGTTTTTCTCATTTAACAAAAGCAAATGTGAAATTGTCGCAAATAGTTAAAATATCTTGGTCAATCTGGTGGATTCCATCCAGATCTATCCGTAAATTTGATGCGTTTGCCGCGGCCAAATTTTTCGCGAAAATAATCATTCAATTTAAATGTTCGCTGAACTTCAGTTACCGACGTAAAAATTGGTTCAATCGAAAATGGTTTTGTTGTATCGGGACTTTCGATACATAATTGAATAGTATTTGTACTTGTAAGATGGGAAGAAAGCATAATAAAAGGCAGTTTCAAAATAAACGTGGTTTTCTCTTCTTGGTCTACATTCTAACAACAAAGGGAGATCACTCTAACTAGAGTTTACATAATAATGTATGGAAGGAAATACATGCCATAATATAACATATGAATTGACTATACAACAGGTTTATGGGTGGTTATAAAGGTTAACCCTTTGTCCAGAAGTCCTTCTTCAAGGGGAGAAAGTATTCGTGGACTTAAATTGACAACAGTTTGTCCTAATTTTGGAATATTTCCCCCCGCGTTTAGTTTAAATGGGAGACCCAATTTAAATATACAGATTTGGCAGTGGGCCGTCCAGTGGATGAGATCTAAATGGTTTACCTCGATCATTCCATTGAATCGCGGCATAGTCTTTGCAATGGAGATGGCTTATGAAAAAGAAGGTCGTTGAATTTTCGTAAGTTGGCGGCTAAATTTGGTCTCTGGCGTTGGAGGATGGAAGAAACTGGTATCTGGGTAGCGAATACGTTGGCTGATGGGTATTTGGTTTTGGCGAGTGATAGCAATTCCAGCATCTGTCTGTGGATGGATTCACCTGGTTCATTCTTGTTGTTGAGGCCAATATGGAGAAGAACTTTGGATGGTATTGTTGTTGGATTAATCTTTGTAAGGATATCGATGATGTGGTTAATATTGGATCCGGGATAAGATTCAGCTTGGGTGTCCTGGTTGACATCTGTTATTCGGGAAATATTGGAAGATCCTATGATAATTGTTGGTTTGGTTATTTCAGGGAGTGTCCATGTTGATTTGTTCTTGTTACAATCATGGCGACGAGGATGGTTTGTTGATTTAGAACGTAAGCTTAGACGTAGACGGACAGTAGAATTGGTTGATGATCTTGGAGTTCAAGGTTGGATCTAGGTCTTAATGGGGTAGCAGGTGAACTTGTAGATAGAGGTCTAACAGAATTGGAGATTGGAGCAAAAGGGGAGGTGGGTAAATTGGTAGTATTGTTATTTGCTTGGAGTTGGTTGTGGGTAAGTAGAAGTACTAGGTAAGGAAGAAGGTGTCGGTGTCTCTGTCGCTTTCGGGAGGATGCTATTGGTTGGTTTTTAGGTGGTTGAGCTCGTTTATAAGGAGAAGTTGGAGTGTCAACTATCATATCTGCATCAATACCGGAAGTCGAAATAGGGTCAGAATCTTTAAAAAAAAACAGCCAATATTTGCGAGTATTTTTCAAGATTTTGATTTTGGAGTCGCTTATAAGACTTTTTTGCCCAATTGATCGCTTCTTTAGAATATTGATTGAAATTTTGTTCAGAGAGGTTGCGTGACTTTATCATAGTAATTTTGTCAGCAGGCATTGAATCATAATGATTCTTTAGAGCCAATGCCACGTCTTTGGTCCGACCTCCATTGATGGAGTCAATAGAGGCGGCAAATTTTGAATTCCTGAGAGCAGGCTTAATAAGATCGTTAATTTTAAAAAGAAATCCACGAGTTGGTTGACCATTTGCTTGCTTAGAAATTACAGAGGCATGATGCAGACATTGGATAAGTTTGAAGAAGAGTTTCACCACAGGATTGGACTCTTGTCTTTGGTTGAAATCTTGTCGGTGGTTGAAGTAGCTTCAAACTCAATGTTATCACATTATATATTTGTTTAGATTCCTAGAAATGGCTTGTTGATTCCCTGTGGTATATTATGATGGGACTTTGTATGGTGAAATGTAAGGTATATATGTGTGTATATTATGATGGGACATTGTATGGTGAAATGTAAGGTATATATGTGTGTATATTAAGATGGCACTTTGTATGGTGAAATGTAAGGTATATATGTGTGTATATTAAGATGGCACTTTGTATGGTGAAATGTAAGGTATATATGTGTGTATATTAAGATGGGACTTTGTATGTAAGGTATATATGTGTGTATATTATGATGGGACTTTGTATGGTGAAATGTAAGGTATATATGTGTGTATATTAAGATGGGACTTTGTATGGTGAAATGTAAGGTATATATGTGTGTATATTAAGATGGGACTTTGTATGGTGAAATGTAAGGTATATATGTGTGTATATTAAGATGGGACTTTGTATGGTGAAATGTAAGGTATATATGTGTGTATATTAAGATGGGACTTTGTATGGTGAAATGTAAGGTATATATGTGTGTATATTATGATGGGACTTTGTATGGTGGAATGTAAGGTATATATGTGTGTATATTAAGATGGGACTTTGTATGGTGAAATGTAAGGTATATATGTGTGTATATTATGATGGGACTTTGTATGGTGGAATGTAAGGTATATATGTGTGTATATTAAGATGGGACTTTGTATGGTGAAATGTAAGGTATATATGTGTGTATATTAAGATGGGACTTTGTATGGTGAAATGTAAGGTATATATGTGTGTATATTATGATGGGACTTTGTATGGTGAAATGTAAGGTATATATGTGTGTATATTAAGATGGGACTTTGTATGGTGAAATGTAAGGTATATATGTGTGTATATTATGATGGGACTTTGTATGGTGGAATGTAAGGTATATATGTGTGTATATTATGATGGGACTTTGTATGGTGAAATGTAAGGTATATATGTGTGTATATTAAGATGGGACTTTATGTAAGGTATATATGTGTGTATATTAAGATGACACTTTGTATGGTGAAATGTAAGGTATATATGTGTGTATATTATGATGGGACTTTGTATGGTGGAATGTAAGGTATATATGTGTGTATATTAAGATGGGACTTTGTATGGTGAAATGTAAGGTATATATGTGTGTATATTAAGATGACACTTTGTATGGTGAAATGTAAGGTATATATGTGTGTATATTAAGATGGGACTTTGTATGGTGAAATGTAAGGTATATATGTGTGTATATTATGATGGGACTTTGTATGGTGAAACACAGGTACTCAGGTCAATAGACTTTTAAAGAATGACTAATACATGTTTACCCAAAAATTGGTTACAAATGACATTTAATTCTCATACGGCTAATTCCATGAGGAAATGTAACGAAAAGACGACCACTTCCATTCACCTGTTACAATTTCATCAAGCAAGGGTAGGAGAAAATCAAGTAAATCGAACAATTTTCATGAAATATTTACTTTTAAAAGTTGTTTATTTGAATTTGCCTTGTCAGAAAACATATCGTTAGACAATAAAATTTGAGCGCCAGTCGTCGTTTTGAACCATAGCACCCTCATTTAGGGTCGGAGGTATAACAAATTATACATTGTTTGAATCCTCATGGCTAGACGAGTAATTTGATATACATATCGACATGATTGGAATATATTTGAATTTTGACCCCTGTTTGACATTTGTTGACCCCTCCCGAAAATGCCTGACATTTTCAAGGGGGCAGCCCAAGTCAAAATTTTTTGGTATTTATTAGAGTGCAATTACATTAACTGTAATTTTAAAAGTCTTTCTTCTTTTTATATCTTTGTTGTAGGGGTAAATATGGATTCATCGTCAGGTCAAAACCCCAGTCAAGAAAGTAAAACAGATGAAATTATTTTAAAGGTTAGCTTCAGTTACCAGATCAAACTCCCTACACCCCATACGAGTACGGTTTACTGCAATAAGATAGTTCCCTGTCTGTCTTTCATATTCAATTGGAATAAATACACCAAAAATAAGCATTATTAGATATATAGAGCTGGCAAACTATTCCACAAGAGTGAGCATACCCAGCATCGCTCGCAGCATCCTTATAATAGTGGTGTCCAAATTCAATCACGTAGTGTTTGTTTTGATGAATGCCATCTGCCGTTGCTTTGGCTTTTGGATAATGAATACTTCTCAAACTCAGCCAGAATTCCGCCGCATGTTGACATTTCACACATACTGCCCGTCCATGGACCTCCTTCACTCCATATTTACCCAACCAACTGGGCACGATGCTGCGTTAAGGAAGCATCTAGTTTCGAGGCACGCTGATCGATAGGCGACCAGTTCTTCGAATCAATCACGATTTCCAAGAATCCGAGGCCATAGTTCTAACTGCACTACTGTACGACCCCACAAATACATTTGCGACCCATACTTGAATGAAAATGTTGACATACTTATTATATATCGGTATTTCGCTTTTTGTAAAGAAGTTTTCATTATCGAAAACGTCGTAAATTATACCTCAAAATATTTTTAAAATATGTTTTTTATATCTGTGTATCTACTTGATCAAACTGAATTTGTTTAAAAGGGATAATTAAAAACATAAAAAAATAATGAAGCAGTTTGACTTAGTTTTGGTATTTGACTTTATAATGGCTCGGTATTATTAGTTGAAACCTTCAGAATACGTAGGAGACATATTTCTACAATTAGGAGTTTATTTTACTCAAATCCGTAAAGTAGTTTTTTAACAGCTTCCAAATAGCATAACGACCTTTTTTAATATTTTTGGCATTTAGAAATTAACTGCTGGATTCTTTCAGATACGTTTAAGGACAAATTTCTTTAGATTTTGGTGTATAATTTTAACAATTTTGATCAAAAAAAATTTCGACCTACAAAAAAGCGTCATGTACCTTAAATAGCTAAATATAGACTGTTTTGCGTACATAAATATCATTGCTTGACTAATGTGACAGTATTGTATTTGACACTATCTTTATAATGTCTATGAACATTATGTCATACGAACCTTTCTAATCCTTGTTAACTAATTTATTACAGATATTTAACGACCCTGTCCATGGTACTATTGAACTGCATCCACTGTGTGTGCGAATAATAGATACACCACAGTTTCAAAGACTGCGACGTATAAAACAACTCGGTGGTGGGTACTCTGTGTTTCCAGGAGCAACACACAATAGATTTGAACATTCTATAGGGTAAGTTATATTTTATACACATATTATATAAACATAAAATAATAATTCAAGCTATAACTGAACAGCTCCGAGAGTGACCCGAGACCTTGTCCCGTGGCTTTTGGACCTTTTGAAACTTCCTGATATATTCCAAATATTATCCAGAAAACAAAGGAAAATAATATATATAATAATAATGAAAGATAAAATTCGTAGGACAATTTCGGGCAAACCAGCCTGCTCCCCCAACAGGCCTTCGGCCCGTATGACTATACCAGCACAAGATATAAAACAATATATCTGTCGATCATAACAGAGAGACACAAACGAAACTTAATAGCTAATTGTTGCATATTTATATACTTTATTAAATATATTTCATAGGGTAGCTCACCTAGCAAAAAAAATGATGGAACACCTACACCAGAAACAACCAGAGTTAGATATTACACCAGTTGATATATTATGTGTTACGATCGCCGGCCTCTGTCATGATCTGGGTAACGTATTCTAAACGGCAAAAGAAAGGATACATTTTTAATTTTTTGATTTTAGCTTTTTTTTAATAAAGATTTGAATCGTTCATTTCAATATTATTATCAACCTTTTTGAAATTTAACAATAAATCAATGTATCCTTTATTTTATATCTCAGTATGATTTTAATATTTTTACACATTACACGTTTCACCGCCATGCCACCACTGCTTGTTCAAGATAGACTTTCTGGCTATGGATCGAGTTTTGACTTTGAAATTGCTTAATCAGGTTACTTGACTCGTAGACTTTCAAACTTCATTGAGAAAATTGTATGGTTGTAATGACAAACTTTTTTTGCAAATATCACAAATCTGTTTCTTGCATCTCAATTGGTTTGTTTAATCAACATAAGTTGATCTGATTGTATCTCATGATGTTGACCTATACAGTAGTAACGGGTGTCGTGCATGAAGCAAATCTTACTCTTTTCGATTTTGCCATACTTTGATAAATGGCATTGTCTTTACTGTGCGAATATTTATCAAGTATTTAGTCGACATTAAATCAAGCAAAATAGACTAGTTAAGGTTTGCATTATGTTGTTCTGTGAACACAATAGAAATTACAATTTTCATCTGATATAAAATGAAATTTGGCTTTATCATTAAAGAGATTGTAAAGATGTTTTTCTGCTTTTTATGTGTATCGTAGACACTGACATCATCAATTTGCACCATTCCTATTTTCAATCAAAAGCTGCTATTGATATATACTAAAAATTGAACGAAGTTGCTTGTAATGCTATTTTCCATTTAAAGTTGGATCATCTCTATTGGTGACTGAAATCTTGAAGGTGTTGAATTTGAGAATGTTTTATATATTGAATGTTTCATGGGAACTGCAAGTATATTTTGGTTGTTTCTATATTAAAGGTCATGGGCCATTGTCACACGTATTTGATCAGCAGTTTATACCTCGAATGAAACCAAAAACCACTTGGACTGTAAGTATGTTTATATTTGGTATTTAATTAAAGATTGGCATAAAACTGCACCAACAAGCCATGTATACTTTTGTGAAAAGTCTGAGCCACATTCATTGAGTTTCAACTGATTTTACTCAGGAAAATTCTCCAGTATAAACCAGAATATTTGGTTCACTGTCTTTTTATTTACGGTTTCAATGTCACGGATATTTTTTCCTTTCAGCACGAGGAGGCCTCTATTAAAATGTTTGATCACCTTATTGAAGTTAATAATTTGAGACCTAAATTTATTGAACATGGTTTCAGTGAGGAGACATTAGACACAGATTTAAAATTCATAAAAGAATTAATTTATGGAATTTTACCGGTTTGTTATTTTTTGTTATTTTGGTATAATGTTTAAATGTGATTGGATTTAAAATCGGTAGTGGCAGATTTATTTTTACATTTTTGTTAATAAATTTTCTGTCTAAATTCCTAATATTGTAACTGTTTTTTTCACATTTAATAATGAAATCGTATCTTTGTACTGATATACTATCCTATAACTGTATGTTTTTAAATTGAAATCGTAGCCCTATTATATTCTCCTATAATAATATTTCATAATTCATATCATTTGTCATATCCTCTAACAATTTTTATTGACAAAAAATTAGTGCACCAGTCTGTCAAATCATTTAATTATATTTTATTCATTGTCTGAGATCTATCACGGTTGAAGACATACTCTAAAATTTGTCTTTAATTAATATAGAAAGACATTTTGATTTCAACAAAAGTATTAAGATGTTTGTAATGATGAAAAACAGAAAGCCATATATGGATGACTAAAGTTGATGACCATGATAATTAAAACTAATATCTAAACTCATAAACTGAGAAACCGTTGATCTTAACAAGTGAACTATGTTTGTTTATTTAAAGAAGGAAGATTCCACGTCTGTTCCAAGCTCCAGTGAGAAATCAGATAAGGTTAGCTACTGTTAGTAATCAAACTCCCTACATCCCATGCGAGTTCGGTTAATTGGAATAAGCGACAGACAGTCCCCATTCTGGCTTTCAGATTGAAATAAATATTGCAAATAAACAATAGATATATAGAGATTCCAAAACATTTTCTGATTGACATCGGATGTTCCATAACAGTTAGCTTGAATTAAAGTTTGACAACACTACTAACACTACCAAAATATAGACTCAAATCATTTAATTATATTTTATGTATTGTCTGAGATCTATAATGGCTGAAGACATACTCTAAAATTTGTTTTTGATTAATATAGAAAGACATTTTGCCAACGATATTGATTTCGACAAAAGCATTTAGATGTTTGTAATAATAAAAAACAGCAAGACATATATGTATGACTAAAGTTGATGAACATGATAATCAAAACTAATGTCAAACACACGCAAAATAACTAAATCCAAACAAACTTAACATAATCCATTTGACGAAAATCTCATCCAAAATCGGATGAAAACAGTAGGTAATCTACATCCCGTAAATTAAACTAAATATAAGTGGACCTCTTTGCAATAGTGTTTCTCACGAAGAAATTGAAAAACTCTCATTACTATGTTAGCCACTGTATCCGGCTATAGGGCATGATCTAGGTTTATCTAGATTGTTACTATAGCTTGCTGTAGGGTAGGATATAGGTTTATCTAGATTATTACTCTGGCTTGCTATAGTGTAGGATATAGGTTTATCTAGATTGTTACTCTAGCTTGCTATACAGTAGGATATAGGTTTATCTAAATTGTTACTCTAGCTTGCTATAGAGTAGAATATAGGTTTATCTGGATTGTTACTCTAGCTTGCTATAGAGTAGGATATAGGTTTATCTAGATTGTAACTCTGGCTTGCTATAGTGTAGGATATAGGTTTATCTAGATTGTTACTCTAGCTTGCTATAGAGCATGATCTAGGTTTATCTAGATTGTTACTATAGCTTGCTGTAGGGTAGGATATAGGTTTATCTAGATTATTACTCTGGCTTGCTATAGTGTAGGATATAGGTTTATCTAGATTGTTACTCTAGCTTGTTATAGAGTAGGATATAGGTTTATCTAGATTGTTACTCTAGCTTGCTATAGAGTAGGATATAGGTTTATCTAGATTGTTACTTTAGCTTGCTATAGAGTAGGATATAGGTTTATCTAGATTGTAACTCTGGCTTGCTATAGTGTAGGATATAGGTTTATCTAGATTGTTACTCTAGCTTGTTATAGAGTAGGATATAGGTTTACCTAGACTGTTACTCTAGCTTGCTATAGAGTAGGATATAGGTTTATCTAAATTGTTACTCTAGCTTGTTTTAGAGTAGGATATAGGTTTATCTAGACTGTAATTCTAGCTTGCTATAGAGTAGGATATAGGTTTACCTAGATTGTTACTCTAGCTTGCTATAGAGTAGGATATAGGTTTATCTAGATTGTTACTCTAGATTGTTATAGAGTAGGATATAGGTTTATCTAGATTGTTACTCTAGCTTGTTATAGAGTAGGATATAGGTTTACCTAGTTTGTTACTCTAGCTTGTTATAGAGTAGGATATAGGTTTATCTAGATTGTTACTCTAGCTTGCTATAGAGTATGATATAGGTTTATCTAGATTGTTACTCTAGCTTGCTATAGAGTAGGATATAGGTTTATCTAGATTGTTAATCTATCTTGCTATAGAGTAGGATATAGGTTTATCTAGATTGTTACTCTGCTTTTTATAGGATAGGATATAGGTTTATCTAGATTGTTACTCTAGCTTGCTATAGAGTAGGATATAGGTTTATCTAAATTGTTACTCTAGCTTGCTATAGAGTAGGATATAGGTTTATCTAGATTGTTACTCTAGCTTGTTATAGGATATGAAATAGGTTTATCTAGATTGTAACTCTGGCTTGCTATAGTGTAGGATATAGGTTCTATAGAGTATGATATAAGTTTATCTAGATTGTTACTCTAGCTTGCTATAGAGTAGGATATAGGTTTATCTAGATTGTTACTCTAGCTTGCTATAGAGTATGATATAGGTTTATCTAGATTGTTACTCTAGCTTGCTATAGGATAGGATATAGATTTATCTAGATTGTTACTCTAGCTTGTTATAGAGTAGGATATAGGTTTATCTAGATTGTTACTCTATATGTTTATATAGCTATACATTAGAAATAAGAGATTTGTATGTCTATACTGAAATCTTGGATCATTTATTTCAGGATGAATGTAAATTAATTGGCAGACCAGACCATCCGTATTTATATGAAGTAAGTCAACATTTGAACTTTATCTAATACCTAGTGTCTTTTAAAAAGTTAAATATTCATTATATATGGATTAAAATAGCTATCAATGAAGAATCATTCAGTTACTAGCTTTGATAGAAGATCCCATTTTGAGTTAAATCTGCTCAGGAGTGTCAAATGTATTCGAAGGGTTAGGTGACACATTGGAAACCAATTTTATCAATGAATTGTATGAACGTTGTATTTTTCTATTTATAGATTGTTTCAAATAAACTTTCATCTGTAGATGTTGATAAATGGGATTATTTTGCCCGAGATTGTCTGATGGTAGGAATGAAGAGTAGCTTTGATCACGATCGATGTATGAAAATGACAAAAGTAATTGCCTACGAATCAGAGGAGGGGAAACCATTGGCGAAGCACCTTTGTCTTCGTGATAAGGTAAATATTATTTATGTTTCTAGAAGATTTTTTAAGTATCGAAACCTCAAAAGAGCAACATGACAGCTGATATGGGTTTCGCTATTCCACAATTCCAAACAGGTTTTACATGAAACGCTCTGATTGGTTTAAAAATTCACTATTGGGGCGGTCCATTGAGACTAAACTACCAGAAAACAGAACAGAGACGAAATTTTAATCTAACTTTAATTTTTTTTTTTTTTTTTTTTTTTTTTATTATTTATATTTTACTTCAAACATACAATATATTTACATTTATACACTATTATGTTTCCTAAAGTATACGTCAATTCAAGATCTAAAGGGCCATATAAACGATAAATTTACAAATTAATTACAGCCGTCAATAAATAAAGATAAACATACTTCACAATGTAGAGCAAGAATAAGAATATTTTTAGAGTTTCTAGATGTAAATATATTTCCATTTGTTCATCAAATTTTTATTTTGTTTTGTTTCAATTATAGTCTGTGTTTTAATAAAAGAAATGAATTGGTTTAGTGACGGTTTTGAATTTGAGCATTTGCATTTGAATATGAAATACTTTCCCAGAATTATAATATGATTTATTAAGTGATATTGATTATTGTCTCCGAAATCATTTTGGTCTATGCCTAAATGGATTGCTTTATTGGTAAGTTGGATGTTGATATCATTTATTGCTATTATATTGCGAATATGATTCCAGATTTCATGAACAAATGTACAGTAGATAAAGACGTGTTCGACTGATTCAAGATCGGAGCTACAAAAAGTACATAAAGTTGTATCCGTTAGTTTGAATTTAAAAAGTTTGATATTAGTATAAATAATTTTATGGACATATTTATATTGAAAATTGTTTATTTTGGCATCTATACAGATGCAATGTAATCGTTTGAACACTTCTTGTATATCGCTCTCTATTAAATCTATGTTTAACTCTGCCATTTTGTGAAAGATTTGGGTGTAAAAAATTTGTTTGCGTATAATCTTTTATTATAGATTTGTCTTGCTTTGCAGGTTATGAAGTCTAAGTTGTATATTTTCTTAAATGTTTTGTAATGTAGAAAAAAACGTTTGTTTGTAGAGATCGTAGTCCGTCAAATTTTCACAGTCTATTTGGATTAGGTCATTGCTCATTTCATCAGTGTTACCATTATTTTCAGTGGATTTCATTAGTTTTAGACTTTTTGTTCTGTAACCGTGATATATTAATTTTTCTATTTCTGATAGAGTTTTAATATTATTATATGGTTTGATAAAATTAGATATGAATAAAAGATTTTTCTGTATGAGCCTGTTCATGGTGGTTATGTTGACTTCTTTGTCTATATGTTTATTTAGAAATATTATTTGGTGTTCGATTTCAGTTGTTTCATCTATATGCCTGTTAAATAGTTCGTACCAATTATTAAATATGTGTTTGTAAAATGGGGAATGAATTCTGCGTGTTGTTTTATCGCTATTGCAGACTGTTAACAAAAGCGGATCAGATGGATGCAAACTAAAATTTAAAGTGATTAGCAAGGGTTGGACTGTATCGTGAAATATCTTTTTAATCCAAAATATTGCCTTACTTGTGTGAAATTCCTTTATATTAATAAACTTTATTCCCCCCTTTTCACATGGTTGATACATAACGTCACGCTTTATCTTATCTTGGCCATTCCACAGAAAGTTACAGAAAATTGAAGACAGTTTTGTCATAATGTATTCCGGAACAAATATTGATTGCAACAGTAGAGCTAGTTTTGATAGACAGAAGGTTTTGATTATGATATTTTTACCAATTAAAGTCAGTTTTAAGACCTTTTCAATTTCGCAAATTTTACATTCAAAATTTAGCTCAGTTTTTATGTTAGAGTTCAAAGAAAAAAATATACCTAATATTTTGATCGAAGTGGTACAAAATTTTAATTTTGATTCCTTCGTTATATAAGACGAATGTAATGCGGGGTGTTGAGTCAAGCACAATATGCGGTATATGATGTTGGGAAGTTTATTGGCCAGCTTGCCAAAATTACAAAACAATTACATACATATAATAAAACATAGTTACATAATCAATTAATTCCCCCTCCTTTCAACAATATTTAAATATTGCAAAATAGTGCAATGGTGAAAATTCTTAATCCTTACTTAATAAGTTACCTAAAACAGTAATAGCTCAGTGTTGATAGGTAATGTATAGATATCATATTGCTTACAAAAATTTAAATAGCACTCTAGCTGAGTCTTATAAGTCTTTTGAGTACGTGCCTTATTAAAAAGCTCTTGAGTTTGAGTTTTTAATTGGAATAAACCATCTGGAAGAAACGAAAGGCACAGACATGTGATTACTAAGTTCAGGAAGGCTGAAATTTCGCAAAGTAGGAATGAGTCGATACAAATCGCTAAAGCGGTACCTTTCATGTAATGCGAAACGGTATCTGCCAATATATTACGAATGCCTGGAATATATTTACACACAATTGTACAGTTTAAAGAAGCGGACATCCAGAATAATAAACGACACGCAAACATCACAACTTTGTTTCTTGACGACCGTATATTTATCCACGACACTGCACTTACGTTATCGCTATGGATTATACCACGTTTGTTCCTGAAATAGTTTCCCCGCCGACACACGGCAAGAAATATGCATAAAAATTTTTGACATTCATATGTTCATCCTGAAAGACATGTCTAGTTGCCAATTGACATAAATCTAGTCGCCATTTAGGTATCCACAGCCACCTTCGGTACAAGCATCTGTTTGAAGGGATGTTATTGGTTTGGGATCAGGGATAATGCATGTTCCATTGAAAGTTTTCATAAAGCTTATCCACCATTGCAAATCACAAAAGAAATCACCACACAACAAAACCTTGTGGGAAGGATGCGTTTGTTTATCTTTTAAAGTGATAATACGGCGTAAAAAAGTGCGCCCACCGCAAATTACCTGCGAAACCCAATTCAGTTTTCCAATGAGAACCTCGAGCTGCTTACGATTTGCACGTTTCTTTGTAGCAAAGTTAAACAATAAATCTACAAATTCATAAATTTTATCTGCAGGCAGAGAATAAGTCATAGCACAGGTATTAATCAGGATGCCAAGAAACACTAGCTTTTGGGTAGGGCTCACACATTTTGAATAGTTTATTAAAAACACTCGCAACAAGATCATCAAAGTTTGCATGGCTTCGAAGCAAGTCTCATAAGATTTCTCAATGATAAGATAGTCATCTAGATATGATATAATATTGAAACCGTAACGTGTTTTCATTATTCTGCAAACGGAAGCACTAAGAGTCTGAAAAATCTTTGGACTCTAAGAAGAGCCAAAAGGTAACCTAGTGTCTATCATATAAGTAAGCTCTGACTCGCCTGTAAAAGTCCATTTAAGGCCAGTCACTCTATAATTTGACGGATGAATAGAAACTGATCGATAAGCCGAGCTAAGGTCTATGTTAGCCAAATATGATTGCTTAGTGATAATTTTTTAAGCCTGACGTAAGTCCATATAGGAGCAGGAATTATCGCCAAGGACTAAATCATTCACGGATTTTCCAGTAGACCTGCTAGCATCGTGGATTAAACGAACTTTTGAATCTGTCTTTGGTATTGCACCTAAAGCGCTCACAATTTCAGGTTTTGAATGGGATATCACATAGTTACCATTGGCAATCTCACTGTAGATTGGTTTTTCAACAAGTAAGCGATATTGTTTGCAGGATCCATAGTTATTTGTTTCAACAGGAGTCAAGGCAGCGTTCGGCTCTAGGTCTACTATATTGAAGCCTTCTCTTACCCCAGCCAATATAAAAATTCTATCGGGGTCATCTGGTGATAACAGAGTATCCTAGGCATGATAATTAAGACACGACCTAAAGGTAAACGCTTCCCCTGACTCGCCACTTAATTTTTTGAATGCGATAAATTACTATGATCTGAAAAACAGGTTGAGCACACATGAGCCAATTTGCAGTCCTTGAAGTCGCAAGAGTTGAGTTAAATTTACGACAAATTTCGTGATCCTCTGGGGTAAAAGGGCCTCTACGTCGCTGATTCTGATAGGTACGACCCTGCAATACTTGTAACGACGGATTTTCAGATTTTGGAATCAGCTGGAAATCTTGTAAATGAGACTGTGGAGTACCCCTGCTAAATTTGTCTCTATGCTGTAATTCACGATACTCTTTATCAAATAAGAGAACACTTCCCATCACGTACCGAATAAAGAGTCTGTTAATCTACTTTGTGTATTCTAAATAATCCTTGATGCCACTGTCGCCAATCTCTCCTTTATGGATGAGATCTTTGAGGATACACGTATTGCCGTACCCCCACTGCTCTATGTTTAATTTATAGTACTCCTTGTCCAGTCGTCTACTTTTAAACCAGTATTGCCAACCGTAACTATGTCATCTCTGTCAAAGAGAACTGGGTCATCCCAGATATAGTTATGCACTAGCCTTGGACTTGATGAGGAATGATTGGAGTTCCTACCTGGGGTAGTTGTAGCAGATAATGTAGACCGTGGTGAGTCGATTCTGGGTACAAAAGCGGGCAGCTTGGGGTGGATCTGCATTGGTGATTCACGAATCAGGTTTCTCTCCTGGTCGATTTCTCGTTTGAGGTGCGATTTACGCCGTTCAAGACGAAGGTTTGTTAGCGTCTTCTCAAGAGTTGCCACTTCGTCAACGAGCCCGTCCGTCAGACCTGGTCCAAGTTTTAAATCTCCGTCAAAATATGGGCTTACACTCCTTCCAGCTTGATGGGGCCTATTTTCCAAGGCAACATTTTCCTCCAGGAAACTTATATCTTCAGCTTTTACGTCATAATCTTCCGCAGTGTTGGAACTCTTAGCTTTCCCATGCTTGTCCATGATTAGATTGATATAAATGTGGCTAGTTTTATAAAATTATGCTGAAGAAAAAATTGCGAAAGACAGCGTGAACCAAGCCCAAGGGCCAGACGGAGGTCAAGGTCGATGCTCCAGAAAGGGACACCACTCTGATCAAAATATAATTTAATTATGTCACAGACAACAACCAAATTTACACTAAATTGGTAGAAAAGTGAATACACCCTGTATATACAAATACTGCCCTGGTATTTATTACTATAGTTTTAGAGTCGAACTTAAACTTTAGTCAAGAGGTAATGAACACATAAAACTCTGATCTCATGCTGTTCGTCTGGTCCAAAATAATCCACTCCAGTAAACGGGGGTTCATCACCGTTCACTCGTTCACCTGGCAGATTTGGCGTCTTGTCCTCACCAACCTTAGACCGATGGTGACAGGTAACTTGTTGATTCTTCTTTTACTAGGCTTTTTATAGCTATGCTGACCCTTGGTAACCAATATCGTTCTCGTCACTTTGACAACATCGAGTTTTTACCAAAATGTCTCACATGATGTTTCCACTTGTCGTTGCAGGAAGTTAGTAATATATACGAAATGTTCCATATTAGAAATAATCTTCACCATCAGGTATATAAGCATACTGTCACGCTAGGTGTAGAGATGATGTAAGTAGACCTTTATCCTCAACACGTCTAATAATATTACACATTCCATTGATCGATTTAAAAAATATTAAAGATGTAGAACAAATATAGTTTAATAATCTTCTGATTTCAGGCATGTGGAAGCGTTTGTTTTAGCCGACGAATCTAAAGTGATAAAACTTCCTGGAAAAGATGGGTACGTTTCAAACTAAATTTATACCAAGGTTTATTTTTTTAAAAATGTAGAATAAAATCTTCAGTTTGCTATTTTCATATTTTAGTACAGAAAGCCGAAAAAATAAAATTCACGATTCAGGGCAGGACCGAGAGCAACTAATATTTTCCACGTTCAACATCGTATGAGCATCGTATCGTAGGATTCAGTCTTTATCCGCACACATACAACATTCATAAACAATGTCTCTCGCAGAACATTTACATTCAGTGGTCAGTCTTGAGTTTGTCAAAATGAGTTCGTTTATGTACACTAATGTATTGAGAGCGATTTCTTAGCCGTTTAAAACATCGCCCGCCTTGACGCTACGCAAATGGAGTCAGTGGGGATTTTTCGGTTTTTTCAAAACTGTTGGCTTGGTCCTCAACAGTGAAGATTGCCACAAACGAATAAAGATAACGTTGAATGCCGGAGTACTTTACACACTTAACTACCTTGTTATCGACATGTCGGGCTATTTTCCAGAAGGTGGTCCGATGTTCTATCGTCTGTTTTGTGAACTTTGTTTATTTCCTTTTTTCAGGAAAAAACGTAAAATATCAGATTGTATTCATGACATGGTAGCTTTCACCAAGCTCACTGATAATATTTTTCACCAGATATTATATTCCACCGACAAAGATCTACAGAAAGCCAGAGAATTACTAGAACGAGTGGAAAATCGCCAGTTATATAAGTGTATTGGACAAACTATCCTTCCTGCAGATTTTGTAACGAAAGTACTAAATTCAATTCATTTTGGTTTTTGGTTGAAATAAAAATCAGAATCAAATAGTGTAGCATTAATAATATTGTTAATATAATAATATATACTATAACTTATTATATTGGTAAAATTAGAACGCTCTGTTAACTGATTGTAGAGAAGGTTTTCGTCATTTCGTTGCAAATCAATTTCTTTTCTAATTTTTTTTTATTCAACAGAAAACCAAAGATATAAAAGAAGATCCAGGAAAACCATCCAATAAATATGCTGTGATACAAGTAAGGCTTGATACTGATTTTATATCGGATTTCTTTGACGTTTTTCACATCGTGTCTTAAATGTCCCAAATCACCTAGATAGACATTATCGTGAAGGCTAGTTCAGTGAGGCCAATGTTTATTGGTTCGGGCCTCTATTGTTTCCTAATTTTGAACAACAATTTTGTACTAACAATACCACTATTCACAAAAGCTATACTCGTCAGGTTGATTAATTTCTTATAGACTATTTGGAATCAGTGATATGAATAATATTCTATTTCTATTGCTATTCCAGTCCCCTCCTTAACTTTGTTTCTAACCTTCAGGAGTTCGAACAAAGCACTTTGGAAGAATTAAAGGAATTAAATAAATGTTTGTCTGCTGATAAGATCGCAATGAAGGTAAGAAATAAGTTGATATACTTTTTAACCTCAATAGTGATTATAATTTTGTTTCCCATTTTCGTTAATTTTATTTTTTATTTCCACAATATTCAAGACCTGTCTTTAGTTACATCGTTAATATTTTCAAAATCATTTCACCTGATGAAGTCGTATCGACGACGACGAAAGCTCGTAGAATGAAATAGTTTAGTGACTCTTAAAAGGTGTCTTATAACTTCCTTTGTTATACTTTCTACCTGACGGAATTCCTTGCATGTAGTTGAAACAAGCTTGTTTTAGTTACCGTTCTAATGTGTAGACCTGTAAAAGGGGTCTTCGATTGCCGTCCTATCCTATCAATGCTTTATCAAGTATTAACCGTGTGATATATACTTATAAAGTACCAGTTATTCAAATGAAGGTTTTAGTTGATATCGTGAATATGGTTTTAACCTTTCATAAATTTCACCAGATGAAGTATTCCTTGTTTTGTGTACTTCTAAAAAAGTCGGATTTTTAGAATGTGTTCAGCATTATCCTTAAATCTAATACGTCTTACTATTATACAATTATTACAAAATATACCTAACAGTAAATTGTATTCTCGTTTTTTCTTTCAGTATGTCAAATTTGATTACAGTATGAAAGACCAGAATCCGGTGAAGAACATGAGGTTTTATTCCAAAAAATACCCAAATGTTGCTAAGAAATTGAAAGAAGAGGAGGTTCGTATGGACGTTTGTAGTTCTGGTAGTTTCGTTAACGATTTGTCACGTTTTGTTTTTATACTGATTATTTTATTTCAAGCAGAATTTAAATTGGTAAAGTATTTCTGTGTTGACCATACATTTTAAAGGTATTGGATTAGAAAATTAATATGCTAACTGACATTTTTGCTAAACCGAAAATGACATAATGCATATAGTAAAAATATCAATTTTTTTACGGCTCAAATTCAAACTTTATCTATGGTTTCATAATCAGAATAGATTTTTTTGTCTCTTTTAAATGATAGGTGACAACGGTTTAAAACAATATCTTAAATAATCAAATTTTATTTTATTTTTTCTTTATTTTTTTTTACTCTTTGAGGTGAATTTTGAGGTGATATTTCTGGAGTGTAATTATTTACTTGATTATTTACCAGAAGGTTTATTGTTGATGATAACCAGCAGGGTTCAATTCAGATTGAAAAAAAATGATAAGCAATCCATTGGAACAAATTTCTGTTTTTTTTTTGCTAATCAAGTTAAATTTTGATTCGCATTTATTAACATTTCAGTAGTAATTTATAATGTTCTAGTAGTAAATATGATACATTTTAAGTTAGGCCAATCACAGAAAATATCGGATCGCAAAATGGGTCATTTTGAATCGCAAACTGCAATTCGATACCGCTTAAATTGAACCCTGCTTAAAAGCATCGGGGTTAAGTGCTAAAAGACTCGAAGTTCGAAAAGGTCTAAAAGCCATGGAACAAGATCTCGACTCGGGCCGAGCTGTTCTCAGTTGTAGTTTGCATTTCTTTCATATAGATCTCTCTCATGCTACCCAAAGTCTTTGAAGAACATATGATGTGTATTTACTCTAAAGAAAAAATGTCACCTGATGATGAAAAAGATGCTAAAGGAGCCTTTAAACAATGGAGCGAAAAAAATAAATGCACATTAAAGGTAATTATTTTAATACCAAAACTGGTTATTTCTTAACAATTTGCCTTTATTAGGTGAAAATCATGTTATAATGGAAAATTTTGTTTTTGTTTGTGAAGACAAAGTAAGAGAAGACAAAGAATATAGCAGAAAATTAAAGGTATACTACCTCTTAGAATGAGAAAAAAATTGAAATTTTATCAGTTCATCAGTAGGTAATAATCCATTAAACTAAGAAATTTTGAAAGATGCTTGGAAGCGTGTTTCAATAATTACTTAGTTTAATGGATATATCGTCTTATATAGAAATTCTATTAATTATTTAATGGATACAGTGTCTTATATAGAGATTCTATTCTTTAATCATGACACCTGGTAAGTCCAACTGATGAATATATACACTTATTGACAAGGTTTGTGACTTTAAAATTTATTTCCATTCTGAGAAGTAGTGTTCATTCAACTTTTTAGGTAGATGAAATTCTCGATCTTCTAAAACTGTATGCTGTCTTTTTTTTTTTTTGAATGAATGTTATATTTTGGACCCATAATAACAATGTCCAAACCTGTAAACGGTGGTTAGTGAGATTTTGAGATGATAATGAACTATACCTTGTTTGTTTTTCAGACTGATAGATTACCACAATCTTTTCCAACAGAATAATTCGAAATATCCTGGTTTAATTTCATATATTTTTAGTTACATTTTATATTTCTTTATCAATCTACAATTGATGTATTGTATTTTAACGGTGAAAATATTTTTTATTGTAGTTATTTTTTAATACTAATATTAGAATAGAATAGATACTAAAATACATGGTCCCTACATTCATATTTATATTTTTTGTAGCTTTATTTGGTTCATATTTCCTTACATTCTCTCCTACATTCTGAGAACCTTCTGTAAGTGGCTGTTAATGGACGATTTAAAGATTTTCAGTCTGTTGTTAATGTTTTAGATACTTACTTTGTATCTATTTTTTTTTTGTGTTGACATTGTTTTCTGTGTTGGTGATGGGACCCCCTTAAGGGGCGTGGACTAGGGTCAACAAAGGTATCTGTACACATCCGTGTCCCATTCAAGATTAAATAATGGATCAGTCCACTACAGAATCTAAATTAGATTTCCTATATGCATAACCATTTCGAATTCGGCTGATTACACTATTACTGATCTATCAAACATTTGATGAAGCAGACAATGCTTACTCTTTCGAAACACCTGATGGTACTTCTCTACTTTACTTACTTTACTTACCGATTTTAGCCATTCGTTGGACGAAACTTTTGATTGACGGAATTGTCCTGCATGTACGGATTATTATTCTCAACAACTGAACTGTTCTGTCCTTTTATTATTTAATTTGTACCCGGATGTACACAGGTATCTTTCATTCCACAGAATTGTATCAACTAAATATGAACAATAATATGATAAAGGTGATTCAAAGTTTTCATTCATTCCAAAAAAAAATAAGGTTGCCCACTTTAATTTGTTAATCATTTTATATAGTGAAAGAATGGCCTGTAGCCGGTGGAAAATTTTGTGACCCCTTTTTGGCCCCCCTCAACTTATGTTTTTTGTAGCTTTATTTTGTTCTATTTTTTTAAACATTACTTTCACTATAACATTCGCTTAGACTCTGTTTTGTGGACTATAATATGAATATGATGTATTGAACAGTATTTTAACAGTGGTATTTCTATATCGCTCTACAATTGATGTATTGAGTACTATTTTAACAGTGGTATTTCTATATCGCTCTACAATTGATGTATTGAGTACTATTTTAACAGTGGGATATCTATAACTATCTATAACTCTCTGCAATTGATGTATTGAGTACCATTTTAACAGTGGTATTTCTATACCGCTCTTCATTGTAGTTACTTTAGAGCTTAATAAAATTTTGAAAATGTAGAATTTTTATTTACTTTTTGAATCAATTTGAGAAGATAAGTGTTTATCTGTGTCGTTTTGACCAGGCTCTCTCTTCGGGCCTGGTTTTGACACCATTTAGTAAAGCTGTCAAGCTGGGAATATACGACGTACCATTGAGTAAAGCTGTCAAGCTGGGAATATACGACGTGCCATTGAGTAAAGCTGTCAAGCTGGGAATATACGACGTGCCATTGAGTAAAGCTGTCAAACTGGGAATATACGACGTACGATTGAGTAAAGCTGTCAAACTGGGAATATACGACGTACCATTGAGTAAAGCTGTCAAACTGGGAATATACGACGTACCATTGAGTAAAGCTGTCAAACTGGGAATATACGACGTACCATTGAGTAAAACTGTCAAACTGGGAATATACGACGTACCATTGAGTAAAGCTGTCAAACTGGGAATATACGACGTGCCATTGAGTAAAGCTGTCAAGCTGGGAATATACGACGTACCTTTGAGTAAAGCTGTCAAACTGGGAATATACGACGTGCCATTGAGTAAAGCTGTCAAGCTGGGAATATACGACGTACCATTGAGTAAAGCTGTCAGGCTGGGAATATACGACGTGCCATTGAGTAAAGCTGTCAAGCTGGGAATATACGACGTGCCATTGAGTAAAGCTGTCAATATACGACGTGCCATTGAGTAAAGCTGTCAGGCTGGGAATATACGACGTGCACTTGAGTAAAGCTGTCAAGCTGGGAATATACGACGTGCCATTGAGTAAAGCTGTCAAGCTGGGAATATACGACGTGCCAATGAGTAAAGCTGTCAAGCTGGGAATATACGACGTACCATTGAGTAAAGCTGTCAAGCTGGGAATAGACTACACACGGTGTCTGGTGGGGTATGCGGTGTGAGAGGACTAAGTATAATAAAATATGTTAACACCAACCCCTTTCCTACTGACCTGACTAATCTTGTGTCGTTCACATTTATTTACAGTCAGAAATCCACTTTTAGCGTAGAATGGGCTTCCATGGCGCAAATTTATTATGGCTGAAAACGGATGTAAGATACTCGCTGGTTTTATTGTCGTGAAGTTCACCAACGCGTAATGTGCCCTCACACCATAATGATTACCAGTTGCGAATAATGAGCCATGAGCATCAGCACAGGACGCAACTCACAACTCACATGCATGAGTGTTGCATTCGAAATATATAACCGATATTCTTATTTGCAGTCAAACGCCCCTTTACATTTAATAGTTTTCTTCATATCATCTGACAGCATCCGCCATCTGATTTAAATACATATCTGGATGATTTGATTCGTATTTTATACAGGTTACTACACCCCCATAAACCATCAAGAAGTTAAATGATATTTTATTAAGCACAAATTAACTACGGTTGAGCAAACATAAGATTTCAAGTCATGGGAAAGTTAGCATTTGAAATAAACTCTCTGATTAAAAAAAACACAAACAAAACATTTCCATTGAAACAACCATCATCACGGCTGTAACTATGGTCTTTGTACTATGAGGCAACTTTTGTTGGACGAGACGTCCGGGTTGGTTTTAAACAAGGGCTTTCAACCTTTACCCCTTTCAGGATCGTTGATCGATTTCATTACCCCTGAACACCCTTCTATTTCGTGATTTTCTTTTTCATGTGGAGAATATAGTCTAATTGAAAACAACAATTTAAGATATAATTGTCCAAAAATTCTATGCTAGATTACAAGGCGCCTCAAAACCCCGAAACATTTGAAAATTACCCCCTACTTTAAACAGTAACCACCTTGTCCGTAGACATAATATCTTTCCTGTTTTTGTCAAATTCGCCATGAGACATTTGCCTCGTAGACTGTGGGAGATCTGGCGACAATCTGTCATGGAATGGTTCTGGCTGTAAGGCTTATAATTTTAGCAGATTCGAGAAAGAAACATGGCTTATATTGAAATAAAGAGGATTGTATTCTTATTACGTCAAATCAATCATAATAGACACGAACATCCAACCAGACTTTGTAACGTGCATTTCAAAATGTGATAATCTGGACTATTATATAATACCTAAGTATAAGACAAATTTGTAACCAAAAGAAAAGTTCCTAAAATGTACATAAATTCCAAATCTCATACACTCCCCCGATGTAGCTAAACTGTAATGAAATGAAACAGCTGGTCATCACACACAGCTCGTGAAGCACATTGCATAAAACAAAATAATGTTCATGAGATTGGCACTTATATTATTGGGCACAAGTTCTTTAATCCATGATTTTATCTTTGAACTAGCTTTGACGGCTGCTGTTCTCTTTGGTCGAAGTTCATCAGTTTGCGTAGATGACTGAGTAGTTCCAATAGCTTCATCTGAATGAATTTTGGATTGATTATCTAGTCTTGCTCTTTCGATGACAGAATCAGTAGCTCCACGATCTCGGATGCTCGTTTCAATTGAATACAGACGTTGGAAGGTCTCTTTAAAGTAATGACTTTTCCATTTTTACTCTGTACTAGTAGTTCAGCCCCTCGAACATTGCCATCATTACCAGTAATAAATCGTGTTACCCTTCCAAGTTTCCATACTGTTCGGGGTTGATTATCATCATGGACTATTACAACGTCGTCCTTGGCTATTCTTCTGGATCCCTGGATACCCGTATTGTGAGAATTGCGTAACTCAAGTAGGTATTCATAACGCCAGCGACTCCAAAAGTCTTCAAGCAACGAATTAAAATCATCAAATCTGGATCTTAAATCTGAAGTGGTGACTTCTTGATATATGGCATTTTTATCTTCTGGTTTGTCTAACAAACGTCTACCATGTAAAAGATGCGATGGGGTGAGTGGCTCTGCTATATCTTCTGTAGTGACATAAGATATTGGTCTAGAGTTTAATACAGCTTCTACTTCCGTTATAACGGTTCCGAGTTCATCGTGGGTCAATCTGGCTCCTCCAATACATTTCTCGAGACATCTCTTGGCGCTTTTAATCATCCTTTCAAAGATCCCTCCCCACCATTGTGCCTTCTCTAAGTTAAATGACAACTTCATCTGATGGAGTATTTTGGTCGCGGCTTTAAACGTTTTACCATTTTCTGAGATTATATGTACTGGTGTCCCTCGTCGTGATGTAAATCTTCTGAAGCTGCATATAAAGGCATGAGTTGACATATCTGTGTATAGTGTATAGGCATAACCATGTCTTCTGTAACTCATCGGTTGTCGTCTTGATGAACATGGGTCCAGCGAAATCAACACCAATATGACTGAATGGGAAAGATCTTCTGACTCTAAAATCTGGCAGAGGTGGAGCAGATGGTGCATCGTCAATTAGTACCGGGAATTTCGTTGATTCAGGGAGATCTGAATTACCTAGTCTTCCACGGCATCTTAAGATTCCATCTTGATCAGTGTATATATCAAATTGCTTTCTCCAGTTTTCAAAATTCTTATATTGTGGAATTTCTGACTCTATCTCCCTCAACTATATTTCGGCGTTGAGTAAATCTTCTTTGGCTATTCCAAATTCATTTATTTCTCTCCTGCTATGGCTCTCTTTTCTTTGACTTCAAGTGGTGAATAAACCTCAAAACATATGATGTTACTCTAAAAAGGCGATCGATGTTGTACATTGAATAATCTATAATATTACTGATCGAGGCTCCGTTTAATTCAGTCAACAAGACAGTGTGTTGTTTGGCTTTCTTCATTTCTGAAATTAATTCAGGCAAAGAGTTCCCATCTTCACCTGGCTCTTGGCTCTGTATCGAATACTCTGGCAACCATTCTGGTCCATTATTCCAAAGTGGAGTCTCCCAGAATAAATATGGATCTGCTCCTCTTGAAGGCAAATCTGCTGGGTTGCTGGCTCAGGGACAGTGTCTCCAACTGCTGACTGAAGTGAGTGTGTGGATTTCGTTAACCCTATTTTGAACGAATTGCTTCCATTCACCAGCTTCGTTAATTATCCAATAATATGCTACTTTGGAGTCAGTGAAGCATATTGTGTTTGATATCTGGATGTCTTCCTTTAAAACTTCATTGATGGTGTTAATTAGTCGTGAAAGTATCAAAGCGGACAGCAATTCTAGTCTTGGTATAGTGGTAGGGGAAAGCGGCGAAATTCTTGTCTTTGATGCTATAAATCTGATGAAGGATCCATTACGGGTATTAATTCTCAGGTTAACAACTGCGGCATAGGCTATGGTTGAGGCATCACAGAATCCAATGACGTCATAACTGGTTACTGTCTCAAGTATACCACAATTGAAATATCTCGGAATAGATGTCGATGGCATAGATGATAGTGCGGCTAAAAGGTGGTTCCAATGGTTAAGATATTCTCCTTCTAATGGGGTGTCCCAATCTTGATTGGTGCGGCAGAGTTCTTGAAAGAAAAGCTTAAATTTAACGATGAATGGCGAAAGGCAACCAAGTGGATCGAAAATTTTTGCGGCTACACTGACTACATGGCGTTTGGTTGGAGTATTGTCTTTGGCATAATCAGCTATTTCACTGATATCAAAGATGAAATGATCTGATGTTGAATTCCATCTCACACCAAGAATTATCTCATCTTCATTAGTGGAATCACCTAATGTAGACTTTGTATACGTGTTATCTTCTTCCCTGATTACTGGCTCTACCAGATCATTGTCAATTTTCATTCCATTTACGGCTTCTTTCTGGATTATTATTTGGTTAAGTAAATTTTCGAAGGTTGAATCCAGCTGAAGCTAGGTTGTATTTGGCGTTTTCGTAAAATTCCTTGGCTTTCTGATCAGTGGCTGCTCCCGAAGTTAGGTCGTCCACATATATGGATCGCAGAAATTTATGTACAAAATCTTGTTGCTCCGTGGCGTACTGTTCCATATGATATTTTAAAGTGGCATTCAAGAGAAATGGACTCGATGTCAATCCAAATACCACTCTAGTGAATCTGAAAACCTTTGGTTGTGGTTCGAAACTGTTGATATCATCAAGAAACAGGAATCTTTTTAATGATGGCGTCATACTCGTTCAAAAGTTTTGGATTGACTTCTAATCTCTTATATAAATTTCTAAATCTTTTGAGACTCAAGGAATAATTATCTGGCAATAAAGGATGTGGTTGTTTCCATGGCAACTTTACTGTGTATCTGACTCCATCAAAATTCAAATTATCTCAAAGGCTTTCTAGTATTGATGTGGACGTTAATCCCATGGCTTCGACGTCCCAAATTCTGTGTAATTGTTCTTCCAGGCGATTGTCTTCGGCTGATACATGCAATGTGATGATGAAAACATTGTGATTTTGCCCAGTTCCTAGTACAACAAAAGAAAAATACAATACAATTTTCCCTGTGGAATGTTTCATTTAAAAAGTCTAAAAAATAATTTTCCTTAATTCTAAAAGATTTAAATATTTCCAAATTACAAAACGGACGGATTTATACGGAAGCGTATTAGGGCCATTTGAAAATTCAACATACTAACCTGAAAATTCAACATACTAACCTGAAAATTCAACATACTAACCTGAAAATTCAACATACTAACCTGAAAATTCAACATACTTACCTGAAAATTCAATATACTAACCTGAAAATTCAACATACTAACCTGAAAATTCAACATACTAACCTGAAAATTCAACATACTAACCTGAAAATTCAACATACTAACCTGAAAATTCAACATACTAGCTTGAAAATTCAACATACTAGCTTGAAAATTCAACATACTAGCTTGAAAATTCAACATACTAACTTGAAAATTCAACATACTTACTTTAAAATTCCAAAAATAAAAAATGAATGGCCCTAATACGCTTCCGTACAAGTAAGTACATCAAATTTTATATATTATATTTCTTTCATGCTTTCCCAACGTCGCCCAATATACATTTAAGAACCGAGTGAGAAGTTGGCCAGTTCAGTATCTTGAAAGACCGAATAATTTGTTTTTATTTGAAACCTTTAGAATATGTAGAAACATATTTTTCTACAAAACCCTTTTTTTACTTAAATCCAAAAAAAAAAAAGCACAACGCATTTAAAAAGTTAACGGCAGCCTTTTAAAAAAGTTTGGCTTTAGAGAAGTAACGGCTGGAAATTTTTAGTTAAACCTTTCAGGTAGGTCTATGGACACGTTTTCATAAATTTGAGCAACAAAAATTTTGAAAACGAAAAAAGAAAAACGAAAAAAAACCTGTATGTCCCTTTAAATAATCATTTCATATAATATAACACCTTGTTCACCATTCTGTTGGTTTTTTTTCAAACTTCATAGCAATCAAAATGAAATAAGACCAAACTTTCGTTCCGTTTTTATAAGCTTTAATTTGAAATATAGCCATTCCAACTAAAACGGAACGAAGGTTTATTTGATTAGACTGCCTCGAAGGATAAGTATATTTGTTTTAATTACAGGATACAGTTCAAAACAATTACTTTTAGTTTTTATAACCGTTATAGTGTGATTCTGTGATAGTGTGATAGTGTGGTAGTGTCGAAGGTGATGATAGTGTGATGATAGTGTGATAATGTGAAAACCCCCAGGTCCGGTGTACTAAAGTCTGAACCACCAGATAAACCCCAGATTGGTAGAAGCAGAAAAGAATACGCCGCTATCATGACAATTTGTTCATCTAGCATCCCAAATTGGCTACATGACATTGTGACCTATTTACCTCATAACTTAATCAGAAGCAACCAAACTGAAGTTGCTATTAACAAAAAGCAAAGTAGCTATATTAACAATAAAAGCTCAATGGCTATATTCACAATAAAAGCTAAGTGGCTATATCAACAATAACAGCTAAGTGACTATATTAACGATAAAAGCTACGTGTCTATAATGAAAATACAAGCTAAGTGGCTATCTTAACAATAAAAGCTAAGTGGCTATATTAACCATAAAAGCTAAGTGGCTATATTAACATAAAAGCTAGGTGGCTATATTAAATATACAAGCTAAGTGGCTATATTAACATAAAAGTTAGGTGGCTATATTAAATATACAAGCTAAGTGGCTATATTAACAATAAAAGCTAAGTGGGTATATTCACATTAAAGCTAGGTGGCTATATTGACAATAAAAGCTAAGTGGGTATATTAACATTAAAGCTAGGTGGCTATATTAACAATAAAAGCTAAGTGGGTATTAACATTAAAGCTAGGTGGCTATATTAAAAATACAAGCTAAGTGGCTATCTTAACAATAAAAGCTAAGTGGGTATATTAACGATAAAAGCTAGGTGGCTATATTAACAATAAAAGCTAAGTGGGTATTAACATTAAAGCTAGGTGGCTATATTAAAAATACAAGCTAAGTGGCTATCTTAACAATAAAAGCTAAGTGGGTATATTAACATAAAAGCTAGGTGGCTATATTAAATATACAAGCTAAGTGGGTATATTAACAATAAAAGCTAAGTGGGTATATTAACATTAAAGCTAAGTGGCTATATTAAATATACAAGCTAAGTGGCTATATTAACGATAAAAGCTAAGTGGATATATTAACAATAACAGCTAAGTGGGTATATTAACATCAAAGCTAGGTGGCTATATTAACAATAAAAGCTAAGTGGCTATATTAACGATAAAAGCTAAGTGGCTATATTAACAATAAAAGCTAAGTGGCTATATTAACATTAAAGCTAGGTGGCTATATTAAAAATACAAGCTAAGTGGCTTTATTAACAATAAAAGCTAAGTGGCTATATTAAAAATACAAGCTTAGTGGCTATATTAACAATAAAAGCTAAGTGGCCTTATTAACAATAAAAGCTAAGTGGCTATATTAAAAATACAAGCTTAGTGGCTATATTAACAATAAAAACTAAGTGGCTATCTTAACAATAAAAGCTAAGTGGCCTTATTAACCATAAAAGCTAGGTGGAGCTAGGTGGCTATATTAAAAATAAATTAATAATGATATAAATAATTTATAGAGAATGTAGCTTTAAATAAATCACCAAGTCAGGTTGAGACTAACAGAACAAAGAGAGAATCTGGTGATAGAACTACTAATATACCTGACAAATGTTATAACTATAATAAAACTGGTAAATGGTTGGGAATAGATCTAGAAGAAGATTATCCTATTAAACACATCATCATTCAACGTTGTTATTTTTTTTTCTCTTTCAGCTATGATGGGTGAGTTGAGAAATATTATTGTTATTAATACAATGACGATCTACTTTGATAGTCAAATACAATTAAAAATAGTAGAATATCTGTTATATTCTAAATAAATCAATCTTTCAGTTAATGGTTTTATTTTTCAAATATTATTGTTTACAATGACAATTCACTTTAATAATCAAATATATATAACATCCCTAAAAATAGTCAAATATCAGTGATATATAAATAACATTGTTATAAGATTTCAGTTATTGGTGTTATTTTACAAATCTTGTTTTCAGATTTAGCATCAGTGAATGGAATTTTACTACATGTTACTAAAGAGAATGGAGAACCAGAACTATGTTATAAAGAAGGTCTGAGTTCGACGCCACCAATTGTTAAAAATATAGAGTGTAGTCATGCTATATATGGTCGACTTAGTTCCTCCCTTTGGCGTGTCCAGAAACAAGTTAATTAGAGTATACATTGCTTTTACAATAAAACAGAAAGGCATGTCATTCATTTGTATTATTTCTACTGAGAAAATATTCTTTGTGTTAAATTTAGGTCCCAATCAATGAAGAACGAACAACAAGAAGTAATAACCATTGAGTCACTAGTTACTCTATCATCCAGAAACAACCAAGATTATCATTTTGGTCTCATTCCTTGAGAAGGTCTAATTTCTGAAATATATTCTTTACATTAACTTTTAATCTACTTTTTATATTTTGTATTCAACATAATAATATAGAATTACACTGAATTTCTCTAAACAATTAACCAATTTACAAAAATATATTCAAGATGTTTCAAATTATATTAAAGATGTTTTATCTTTTAAACTGAATCGGCCTTAGAGACAATTATCTCCCCTGAACAGAGTTGTTCCTAACTGGAACATAATTGAATATTCTAATGAAGAAGATATAGATGATAGATGTACCAAAACGACGGAGAAGTGGCCTTTCACTTGAATAACTCAGCATAACTGCACAAATTACCCTGGATACTTTATAGTACAGACTTTATGAGTGTACGTGAAGTTAACGTGGATTTATTGACAGTTTATAGGAAACACCTCGTTACTGTTCTTGAATATATTATAATCGGACGTGTTTTATCCTAACATGAATTAACATAAGCAGCGTAAATAGTGTAAATACCTTATAGTTGTACATAATTTGAAATGTTATATTATTAGGCAAGAAAACTGTAAATAAGCTAGCTTTTATATGTAATGTTGTACTTCAAACCCTTTTTATCTAAGAAATTTATGAAGTCGGAAAGCTTTTGTAAAAATTCGTTTTTGAAATTATTTAACTCTAGCCAGTGTTATCTTTATATCTTCAAAAAACCTTTATAGCAAAATCTTTACCTTCCTGCTTTATATCTATACAGTTCAATAACTTACATTAGATAAATAACATTAGAGTTTTATAAAAGGCTAAAATTTAGATTTTGTTAATTCAGTTAAGATTTTTATATATCAATAAGACGTATTACTAGGGTAAATATCTATTTTAATTCAGTTGTGATGACTCACACATCTATAACACTTTCTGTCCCGAGAAAGAATTATGTAATATAGATAAGGTATTGTATTTAAAGATGGGTTTTCTTATTTTTTAGTTTCAAATTAAGCAAACTATTTGATCAATTGGTGTTTTGAATCATCATGTATTCTTAATTATATAATTATGTTCTGGCATATAATTAAGAGTTTTAACCAATCATTAATGCATGGACAGTCTGGATAAACAAAAAAGGCTTTTTGACCTTTCTTGATCGGTCCCTCATTGGAATTCCGCTGGTAATTCTCTTCTATTTTAGCTAATTATGAATTAATTATGGACATGTGAGACAAACTGGTATTTTTCCAAGTCATTAGAACACCTCTACTTCTCATCACACCGAGAAAGACTTAATCTCGTGAATTAAAATAACTCTATAGTTATTACAGAAAGGGGATATGGGCGGTGGTCTTATTTAAACAAGTTTTATGATATTTTTTTCATATCATATACTGTATTCTCCGAAAATTAAATGATACAAGAAACTGAAAGTCACGATTTATGAAAAATACATTAGATATGACACTATACAGGATTAAAACTGACTCACCGATACAGTTTAAAAACTTATACTTCACTGATTTATTCTTGTTACATCAGATTATTGCTATTAGTGTTGTTATGACTTATATGACGTGTCAGTTCCGATATAAAACTAGTCAGAAAATTGTCCATGACATAAAGGCAATAATGTGTCCAAATATCCAGTTGATTACCAGTTTTCAGAGGTTATAATAATACATGCAAAACAAACCTGGCTAGCAGAAGGTAGTTTCGATTCGATAGAACAGGACAAGAGCCTTTAAACTATTTGTTAGACTTAGTAGATCGGTTCAATGACATATTTGACCGTAGCGAGGGCTAAACAAAACTTAAAATACAATATGTGCCTGCAATACCGAGGTCAGAGAAGGCACATACGAATCTATCAATATTTTTGGTATGATATTTGTTATATTTATTCCCGTGACATTGATTATAAATTGACAAGGTCGCACGCGTATGAATTTCGATTAAGAGAAGACAAAACTGTCATACCTTTTTCTTTTTGTAAGTTTTTAGATAAGAGAGGGGTCAGCCGCAGCACCGAAAGCAAGTTTTTCGGGCAAAAATCTCATAACTAGGTTAGAAATTCGGGCAATCTCAGTATTTTACGGCGGCTTTTAAACATGTGTATGTGTATCGGGGACACTGATAGCATAAATTTGCACCATTCAAATTTTCAATCAGGCGTCTGTGTTTCCTGAAATTCCACTTAAACCATGTGTTCGATGACGTCACTAATCGCAAAGGGTCTTATGTGGTAAAGCCTAATTTGCTTTTCAAATCAAAATCATCACAATTATATAATTTTACACTAAATGTCTGTTTTTGGTCATATTCAAGACGCAAATCCAAATGGGATGCGTAATTTTCATCATCATTTGTGTTTTTAATTTCAAATTCATCGGGATATATGAAATCTAAATATTCACTAAATTTAGGATTATTAAGGAGAGGACATCATCTATATACTGCTTAATGAAATTAAAACTAGTTGTTTGTTATATTTTACGAGTGCTTTCATGTATTCTGCCTCGTATGTATATAAAAATAAATCAGCATGTAGAGGCGCGCAGAAAAAATTCGTTCAATAGTTGTTTGGTCGAAATTAATCGAAAAATGCTATTTCGATTGCTATTTGGCCGAGCGATTTGGAACTTATATGGTGCAGACCGTTAGGAAGAGCAAATAAGTCTGCAAAGTCAGTTTTCATCACCAGTTTCGATGTTACTACTTCCAGTGGTATCACTTCCGGTGAATTTGAATTATGTTAAAAATGGCATACGCATAAGCTTAGGGTTACTTATACAAACTGTAATAAATACGTATCGAAAGTGAGATTCAGGTTGTCATCTGGGTTTGCCTCATTATTGCTATTGCTATATTGTAGCTATTTATTGTCCGATTTGCACATTGCTGGTATCAAAGAATACATTCAAAACTTGAGCCGTATTCCGATTTTTTGGTTTTGTCTTTTTTCCAAAGACAAGATGATCTTTTACAGGGTTTAAGGCGTGTTACTTTCGATGACCTGACCTTAGAGGTCAGATCAGTCATTTTACAAACAAAGGTCTAAATTTGATACATTTTACACTTTTGAAATGCAGTATCTCAAACCCAAACAACCCACAACCTTCAGATTATTAATTTGAGATATTTGGGCATATTGAAGGAAAATTGAACTTCAGCTCCAGATGGAGTAGATATTTACAGTAATAATTACTACATATTGACAACAGCTTTTACATGATGTTATTTATGGCCAACACGTGGTTCCTGTTTTATGGTGTCACTGAAAATTGAATTTACATCCTTCAAGCGTGTGCATGGCCTAAAACACGCCCGGCATCAGTACTGTTAAGGGAACTGTTCTAGTTTTTATTCGGGAACGTCTCCAGCACAAACAAATAATATATAACTTTGAAGTATTTCTGATATGACCAAACAGCCCCTCTAACCCGAATCACTGACAGGGAGAAACCGGGTTAAAAAAAAACGAAGGTATCATCTCGATCTATGCCGGGATTAACACTGGACGTTTCAACACAAATGTGACCTAGATCTATGGAGGGGGATCGTTGCCAGAAGTATTTACAAAGTCAAACTTGAAAACAAGGCCTCGACTTTACAAAGTCATATTTCAACATTTCACAATTACAAAATAAACCTTCCTAAAATCAAAAAGTCAATGTACTAATTACAAAGTAGAGATATAAATAGTTTACTTTTTAAACTTTATTTCACATCAGACACCATTCAAACTTTCCTTTACGAAAATGAATTCTTAACTTTGCATTATTGACAATATAGACTATGTCTTCTTGACTTTGCATTAGACAAAATGTGACCTAGATCTACAATGACCCTGGGGTGTATATTGGCGTCTTGACAGATTTTGACGAAACTTGGTGTGGGTGTTAGTTATCACCCAAGGAGGAACTCTATTGTATGCGTAATTGCCCGTGTGCTTGAAAACAGTCTATAAGGCACAATTATTGACTGATTTTGGTGAAACTTCGTGTGAGTTTCTGTAATCGCTCAAGGATGATCCCTATGGAGAATCTGAATAATCGAAAAACGTCCCCATTCGTCATACTTCCTCGAAACCGTGGTAACACAAGTGGGAAATATTACGTATTCATGGATAAATATTGTTTAATCAAAAATGGCCCTACTATATTGGTAGCAAAAAAAAATTCTAAATTGCTATCCTGTAACCATGTTTGATGATGTCACTAATCCCAATATCTGTATCACAAAAGGACTTCCCGTTTAGTGACGTCAAAAACGGTTTGCAGGAACTACAGACGTGGGGTATGTACTTGAATAATATGACTATTTTCATATCTATGTATACCATCATACGAGAATGGCTTTAATTTCTAATCATGTATCATACACCTAAATACTTTGCCTTGGGAATGGATTTCTATGAAAGATAACAAAAACGTATTGTTACTGCTTTATGCAAACATATTATATCTATAATTAAAATAGGTAAAAGCATAATCTCGGGTGTATACTTCGTACCTGGATGTAACTTAATATCTTTGCTGACTGACTAAAATAACTAAATAAATAGAAACCTGTACACAAACAAACTACATTCTTGAAACAGCAGTCGGCGGAAAAATATCCTTGATTTATATTTTGATTAGATTTATTTCATTAATCATTAAATGTAAGTAAAGAAACTTTGTATAATATAAATTATGCCACATTTGCTTTTAAAATTTTTTTCACTTGACATATATCGCAGAAAAACTCAAAATGTTAAAACCAATTCTTTTGGTAAATATCTGTAGACAAAGTTGTTTCCTTTGATCCCGAGAGTTGTCTTTAATAGTTGAGTTCACGATGATGTTTTCATTATCAAAGACTGTGCCTTACTCAGTACAGATAAATATGTTAGAGAATAATTAGAGGACTAATTTCCAGTCTAGATGCCTAATGTTGTTTTAACTAATCCCTCATTTGCTGAATGACTATTTGGGGGACACCGTTCACGAGACGTTTAAATTCTATTCTTAATATGGAAAAATGTTAAAAAAGAAAAGAAAATTGAACATTTCACATATTAAATCTGACTCATTCACTAGTTTGTTCCACATTTCACAGGATAGGATTGTTTTTGTGTCATTTGAGGAAACAATTCAGTAATTTCAGTTTCGGTAACTTGTAATCAGTAGATTCTAGGAATCGGTCTGGGGGCTGAATAAGGGCCACATAATTGAAATCAAATGAATACTTATGTGCATTTCTCCAAAAAAAAAAAGTGAAGGTTATTTTAACGACATTTAATTTGAAAATAATTTACATTTCATATTGGGTCGATTTACCGCAAATCTGTATGCCGGGACGATTTGACCCGAATCTATTCGCTTGTTGAATGTGTATCCTAAATCAATGATTTGGCAAAGCGAGTACGACTAAACCAATCAATTACTGGAAAAACCCACCTGGAAATTTTGAAAATAACTTATAGATTGACAAGTTGCTGTTTCGCCCCCCTCCCCTTCCCGTAGAGCAATCGATTTGAAACTTAGCAGAGAGGTAATTATATCCTGAATATTTCACAACAGTTCCGACGCTTCCGTCCATTTTAAATTAATTTGCTGTGAATATTCATGACACATATAAATTCAAATCGATAGCTCTACGGGAAGGGGAGGGGGCGAAACAGCAACAGTGCCCGAAGACATACAATGCTCTCAAATCTTTTGTGAATATTAAAGAAATGGATAGATTTGCAATCTCCATCCTTTTACACCAAATGTTACGAGATTCCTGTTTGGATAATTGAATGGTGACGTATGCTCTGTTTAGGGAGGTTATTAGTCTTTAATGACGAGAATATGAGATTGTTCAAGCACGGTGGAATATCGATAATATCTTCCGTTGCTAAAAGAAAAATGCAGAACAGTGCCCGATGATTCTATAATATTTAATAATACAAAAATATGAAGATCTCGTGGGTGAAGGTGAGTTATTGCCCTTGACAAGGTTAAGATATTTTATAGATATCCGATATAAAAAAAAACTGAACGAAGCTACTGAGTGTGGGCGTATTTTTATCTTGTCTTGTAAGCTATTTTTCTTATAAAGGTTGGGACATCTCACTTCTTGCAACTGAATGATCGAAGAATTTGATCCATTTTTTCTCTTTAGTCGAGATCAACTTTCAACATAAAGTCACTTTACTCCCTGTTGGAAAGAGCTGAAATTGAGAAAGTAAGATAAATAGTATAATTCAAGGGGAATGAAAGAATGGTTTCTATTTTATAGGTCACTCTTATTTTATCAGCAGTTTTACCACGACTCAATCCACAAACGATTGGCCTAGAAGTATGTTTATATTTGTTTTTCATAGAGGTACTAGCTAAAATATATGACAAACATAATTATGATGTATATCCTTTTGTATTTGTCGGTACTCTGTAGGTATATATGTTTTCAAACAGAAACTGAAGGGAGTCACCAATTGATGTTAATCAAGATTGACATAAAACTGCACCAACAGTTCATTTAAAATTTTCGACAAATTTAGTGATTTTCAACTGTTTTTTTAACATTTTCTTCTAGTAAAATCTACTGCAATGTTTTGTTGGGATTCCATGGACATTTTATGTGTTTATCAACTTATTAATTTATAGTTTTAGCAAAATATGACGCCTATTGACGTTATCAATTTAATTCCTGACAATGGTTTCAGCAAGATGACAATAGATATGGAATTTAGAAAAGAATTGATATATGAAATTTTACCGGTTTGTTATTTGCCTCCACAGTATAAGGTTTAAGTGTAGTCGGAATGAAAATCCAAAATTGAAAATGCAGCATCTGTGCTCTGAAGTTGACCTTAGGCTAGTTCATATTGTGTGCAAGTTTCTTAAACTGAAGAAACAATTTGAGAGGTGTCTCTGAAATATCTTAATGCTTCCAGTTGTATCAAATAACTTCTGATCTGACTGATCACACATCATCATCTACAGCTAAACCTTTCATTATCACACTTTGAATTCCCGATTTTGTCATTGTTTTTACTTTACTGAAATATTATATCTCGTTTATTTTGTTGTAGGAAAAGAGTAATACAATCAAAATGTACAGGAAAAAGTACAGTATCTTAAAATGTTTTAATACCAAGAAAGCGTTAATCACTGATAATCTTTTACACCTGATTTTGTATTGCTATAAAAAAACGCTACCAGAAATCAGAGAATTAATGAAAATAGTGAAAGATCTTTATAATTGTATTGGACAAGTAAGTACATCAAATCTTATATCATATATTAAACTTCTTTCAAGTCAACTTTGACTATGTTGACCTTAGGCCAGTTTATATTGTGTGGAATTTTCTCAAAATATCAAAAACATTGTCATTTTATATGATGTTGAAACATTGTTTCTTATTGATGTCGTTGTAGGAAGTGACTAATATATATGAAACGTTCCACATCAGAAATAATATTCATCATCTGCTCACGCTAGCTGTAGATATGAAGTAAGTAGACTTTTATCATCGACTGATAATGTTACATTTTTCTCCCATTTTAAATAACAAAACGAAATATTTTTTTAGGGAAAAGTACAATATACCAGAATATTTTAATGACATCAATAATAATATTCATTACCAGAATTTATTTTCCCCAGATGAAAAGCTACCAAAATGCGGGGAATTGAACATAGTGAAAAACTGTAGTGAACAAGTAAGTATTTTATATATTATATTTCTTTCATGTTTTCCCAACGTCGCCCAATATACATTTAAGAATCGAGTGAGAAGTTGGCCAGTTCATATCTAAAAAGGCCGAATAATTTGTTTTTATTTGAAACCTTTAGAATATGTAGAAACAAATTTCTCTATATAACCTTTTTTTTGACTTAAATGCAAAAAACCCAAAAAGCACAACGAACAAAGTTAACGGCAGCCTTTAAAAAAAGTTTGACTGAAGTAACAGCTTGATTATTTAAGTTAAGTTTTCATAAATTTGAGCAACAAAAAAGGAAAACAAGAAAACTGGGAATTCCCCATTCAATAAACATTTCATGTAATATAACACCCTGTTCACTATTCTGTTTTTTTTTTCAAACTTCAAAGTAAACAAATTAAAATACGACCAAACTTTCGTTCCGTTTTTTATTAGCGTTAATTTGAAATATAGGCATTCCAACTGAAAAGTTTAAATAAAAAATCATTTATAAAAACGGAACGAAGGTTTATTTGATTAGATTGATAAGATTGATTAGATTGATTAGATTGATTATATTGATAAGACTGATTAGATTGATTAGATTGATTAGATTGATTAGATTGATTAGATTGATAAGATTGATTAGATTGATTAGATTGATAAGATTGATTAGATTGATAAGATTGATTAGATTGATGAGATTGATTAGATTGATTACATTGATGAGAGTGATTAGATTGATTAGATTGATTAGATTGATAAGATTGATTAGATTGATTAGATTGATTAGATTGATTAGGTTGATTAGATTGATTAGATTGATTAGATTGGTAAGATTGATTAGATTGATAAGATTGATTAGATTGATTAGATTGATAAGATTGATTAGATTGATAAGATTGATAAGATTGATAAGATTGATTAGATTGATAAGTATATTTGTTTTAATTACAGGATACAGTTCAAAAAATTACTTTTAGTTTTTATAACAGTGATAGTGTGATTCTGCGATAGTGTGATTTTGTGATAGTGTGATTCTGTGATAATGTGCTTCTGTGATAGTGTGATTCTGTAATAGTGTGATAGTGTGATTCTGTGATAGTGTCAAAGGTGATGATAGTGTGATTCTGTGATAGTGTAGAAGATGATGATAGTGTGATGATAGTGTGATTCTGTGATAGTGTCGAAGGTGATGATAGTGTGATGATAGTGTGATGATAGTGTCGAAGGTGATGATAGTGTGATGATGGTGTGATAGTGTGATAGTGTCGAGAGTGATGATCAGTAAATCATAACAGAAAGCTGTGGAATCTAAGGTAAATTGAACAAACCTCAATTCAACCAGTAAATTTGTTCAATCCAGACACAAGGCTAGAAACTGCATTCAACTCTGTTTCAGATGTATTCCCCGGTGTCAGAAATACAAGTTGAAGAGTCTGAGAAAACCCCAAGATCTGGTGTACTACAGACTGAACCAGCATATAGGCCTCAGATTGGTAGAAGCAGAAAAGAATACGCCGCTATCATGACAATTTGTTCATCTACGTCATTGTGGGTTAGATTGTGGAAGTTGATAATTGTAATATTATTTATCATACCACTCATTCAATGTAAGTCAATGTAATTAATACCAAAACAAGCATCCCAAATTGGCTACATGATAATGTGACCTATTTACTTCAAAACTTAAGTTGCTATTAACAAAAAAAGGCCAAGTGGCTATATTAACAATAAAAGCTAAGTGGCTTTATTAACAATAAAAGCTAGGTGGCTATATTAAAAATACAAGGTAAGTGGCTTTATTAACAATAAATGCTAAGTGGCTATATTAACAATAAAAACTAAGTGGCTATATTAACAATAAAAGCTACTGATCAAACAGAACGACACCAAGACTTTGGTCTAATTTTGATTAAACTGATAACAAACATAACCGATGTAAATATCCCAAAGCACGTTTTAAGTAGCAAAAGTGAAATATGTACAGGGTGTATGTAAATAAGACCCCTTGAGGGTCTTGATCATTTAAAATCTCAACAAATAACTTCTGCTTTTCAGTTTATTTTGCAGTTTGCTGAAGTAAAAATTAGTTCAGTTTTTAACCGTGTCTATTTCATTTAATATGTCGGGGAGGGGGACTCTAATTTCGAAACAGTCCGTAGTTTATAATATATTAAACATGGGTGTTAAGTTTGCACCAGGTAATATCAGTCATAAAACTGAACTAAATAAAATGAGTTAGTTTATAATATATTAAATACAGGTGCTACGTTTGGACCTGATGACAGTTATACCTGTCACTGTTTTAATGATGAACCATGTCATAAAGAAACTGGGAGATGCAGTGAAGGTTGTGCTACTGGATGGTCTGGTGCGTCCTGTCAGAAAGGTAAACTTTGGGTAGCATTTTGAAGGTTACCACCAAAATCTAGACATGTCCACTATTGAGATAAAACATCTCAAAATTAACTTCCTCTTTTTTAGCCGATGTCTAGTAATATCAGATAATATTAACGCTTTGTATCCTTCAAACTTTAAACACAAATCGATGATTTCAATATTAGCAACTTAACATTTACAAAATTTGTAAGTAAAGCTAACATGTTAAATAAATAACACGGTTTAAATTCCTTTACCATCCCTTTAATAATGATATAAATAATTTATAGAGAATGTAGCTTTAAATAAATCACCAAGTCAGGTTGAGACTAACAGAACAAAGAGAGAATCTGGTGATAAAACTACTAATAAACCTGACAAATGTTATAACTATAGTAAAACTGGTAAATGGTTGGGAATAGATCTAGAAGAAGATTATCCTATTAAACACATCATCATCCAACGTAAGATTAAAGTTTTTCACTAACAATGTCCAAAATTTACAAACTATACTAGTCTCAGTCTCTATCGCATCTTTCAAAATTCACTAAATTCTCAAATCCGTTTAGGATAATGCCAAAGCACATGATACAAAGAAATATCATAGACCTTAACCTGAATAAAACCTGGACGTTTTGCTCCTGGTCAAGGTCTTGTATCAAATATACAGGTCTAAGTTGGTACACATCTTTAATTTAGAAATGAAAAAGGGAACTTACCCATTATTACAACATGATTGTAATTGTTATTTTGTTTTTCTCTTTCAGCGGAAAAGGGTGAGTAGAGAAATATTATTATTAACAATGGTAATTCACTTTGATAATCAAATATATATAACATCCCTAAAAATAGTCAAATATCAGTGATATATAATTAACATGTTGTAAGATTTCTGTTATTGGTGTTATTTTTCAAATCTTGTTTTCAGATTTAGCATCAGTGAATGGAATTTTACTACATGTTACTAAAGAGAATGGAGAACCAGAACTATGTTATAAAGAAGGTCTGAGTTCGACGCCACCATTTGTTAAAAATATAGAGTGTAGTCATGTTATATATGGTCGTTATGTTAATATCAGTAATGATCGTATCAGTCATAATGGAAGATATTTAACATTATGTGAAGTGGAGATATATGGTTAGACTTTATTCATTTTCATTAAATGTATAAAATGTAGTCGAATGAACTCGGGGTAATCTTTCCATCGCAAGAGACGGTACTCTAGTGGTCTGACGTGAGCAAAATTCTCAATTTCTACATCTGTCATTTCTTAATATCTCTTCATTTCAGTTTGTTCTGTAGGAACGTTTGGTTCAGATTGTAACAACTTCTGTCATTGTTTAAATAATGAAAGATGTTCAGAGACTGGTGAATGTCCTAATGGTTGTTCTGATGGATGGACAGGAACAACTTGTAGTCAAAGTAAAGTTATGTTTTGTTATTTTTCTACATACCGTGTTTATCAAATTTTAACACATATTACAGACTTGATATGATATAACACAGTAAAACTTTAATTTTGTCTCAATTTGTATTCACATTAATATTCTAGAAAGCATTCTGTGGTTCCTGTCATCATACAATTATTTGAAGATACATGACGTTACTGTGCTATGAACTGCTAATAGTATCTTAGGCCTAGGTTTAGTGCAATTGCTAGACTCACAGATATCTGACTGGAAATTTAGCTTAGATGCTATAAGGGTCTCTCATAAATATAAGCAGTTTATAAAATCTTGTTACCTTTCCTTTAACACGTATATCTTCTCTGTTTGTACCATTTATCCATAAATTCTTTCGCTTAACATTTCTAGTGTGTGATAATGGTACATACGGTGCTGGATGTTTAAAACTATGTTCAGATAGAAATTGTTTAATAGAAACATCACCATGTCATCATATCTATGGTAGCTGTCAAGGTGGTTGTACAGAAGGTTTTTATGGTGAAGTTTGTGATATGAAATGTTCAGATAGAAAATGTAAAGATAGTAATTTACAATGTGAGAGTAAAACAGGAGAATGTATTGATGGATGTCAACCAGGATACCAGTCACTAGATTGTATACAAGGTACAATATTAGATTTATGGTAATCGATGATGGAAAATGCTGGCACGACAGCTATTATTGAGTTTTAGAATTTCGGATCTCTGTATTTTTGTTAATGTCCTAGACTAGGTTGATTTTTGAAGATTTACTGATAAATTAATGAACAGTATTTGGCCCAACTTCACTACAGTATATCAAAAACACAAGACAATATTATGGAATATAACTGCATCTGATGACGACACGTGTATATTGTGTTGAAACGTAATGTGCCTAACCTTATTAAAGAAGTGTGTTATATTCCATAATATTGTCTTGTGTTTTGTTATATGTGCTCCTCGCTTCTATATGTCGTTCAAATCTTCCACCATGCACAGTAGCTCAAAATTGGTTTAACCAGCATTGAAGACTACAATTTTGTTTATAGTTTGATGAAAATAGGTCTGTATTTTGTAGTAGGATCTCTAATGATTTAACAATATTCTGATGACAATTTGACTTCAATAAACCAAAGGTTTGAGTTTGAGAACGTAAGTGGTATAGCTTTAAGTCTGTTCACGAAGTTCATAAAAATTTGACTCATGATAAGATTATAAATTCCAATATTTCCCAAGAAAGATATTTAATCATATGCTAATGACCAATGGAGCACAAGATTAGAATGGATTACTGCTCTATTCATACTAAAACATGAATCGAATGAAACTGGCACCTTAATTGGTCCAGAAATAAATATACATTTCATTATCTATGAGTCAATGTCTGAAAATATCTTATGTACCAAATATGGGACTCTAAGCGTACATGGGTTACATTTATTGATATTTTCTTTCTGTAGAATGTGATAAAGGAACATATGGACAAGACTGTTTGTTAAATTGTTCATCAAGATTCTGTAAACTAGAAACAGAGTGTAATAATATAGATGGAGCTTGTAACTGTTCAGATGGATACCAAGGAATAGATTGTACATTAATTGTACGAGAAGATAACACAGGTTAGAAAATATCTGCAACTGAAATTTTGTCATCATTTGTTGGTCATTTTAGGGCATTCAATATTTTACTTGGAAATCAATTGGATTTCTTTTCGCAATGATTTACAAGTTAGTAATCTATTCGCACCAAGTTTTTAAATCCTAATTTAGTTACAATTGACCAATGCTTGCTTCTGTTCCCATTACTGATTTCTGCTAAATGCAGACATCACAGGTAAATATGTTAGTTTTATAATAAATTAGAACATAAACTATAAATGTTTTGGATGTTTATAACAATATTTTCATTCTTTAGATTGTTTTATCAACAAAGTATGTATTTCTACAGATTGTTTCAGACTGATATAACTAGTCTATTATACTTCAGGATTGAGATAAGATGATTGTGACACAGTCTACTCTACATTATTATCTCGGTATCCTAGTTGTAGCTTTGCAACCAGCTTTCCAGCTTTAGACTCAAACAAAACTTCGGATTCATGTTTAAATTACTCATTTCCAAGCCTTACTATACTTCTATATCGTGTCTGTTTGATTCCAACTTGCAGGTAGTTCGACCATTGGGAAGATTGTAGGAAGTGTTGTATTCATTATTGTAGCTGTAGCACTCGTAGTTCTGTTCGTTTTAAGACGAAGGTAAGGCTTGTATAATATCTGCTGATTGAGACTTGACTGCTGTTGAGACACTTGTTTCCATCAGTCTTCTCGGTGTGTTAACTTAGTTCCTCCCTTTGGCGTGTCCAGAAACAAGTTAATTAGAGTATACATTGCTTTTACAATAAAACAGAAAGGCATGTCATTCATTTGTATTATTTCTACTGAGAAAATATTCTTTGTGTTAAATTTAGGTCCCAATCAATGAAGAACGAACAACAAGAAGTAACAACCATTGAGTCACTAGTTACTCTATCATCCAGAAACAACCAAGATTATCATTCTGGTCTCATTCCTTGAGAAGATCTGATTTCTGAACTTAAAACTTAAGAGTTCTCTACAAAAATATATTCAAGATGTTTCAAATTATATTAAAGATGTTTTATCTTTTAAACTGAATCGGTCTTAGAGACAATTATCTCCCCTGAACAGAGTTGTTCACCCACCAACACGGAACGTGAGCATAACAGCAAAAATTATGATTCAATTCAATTAAGATTTTTATATATCAATAAGACGTATTACTAGGGTAAATATCTATTTTAATTCAGTTGTGATGACTCACACATCTATAACACTTTCTGTCCCGAGAAAGAATTATGTAATATAGATAAGGTATTGTATTTAAAGATGGGTTTTCTTATTTTTAGTGTCAAATTAAGCAAACTATTTGATCAATTGGTGTTTTGAATGATCATGTATTCTTAATTATATAATTATGTTCTGGCATATAATTAAGAGTTTTAACCAATCATTAATGCATGGACAGTCTGAATAAACAAAAAAGCCTTTTTGACCTTTCTTGATTGGTCACTCATTGGAATTCCGCTCGTAATTCTCTTCTATTTTAGCTAATTATGAATTAATTATGGACATTTGAGACAAACGGGTATTTTTCCAAGTCATTAGAACACCTCTACTTTCTATTCATATAAGTATTAGCATTTTCATAAATGAAAATAAGGGAACCCATCTTTAAAGTTAGTAAGTTAGTTAGTTAGTTAATGTAACCACTTTTAGATAATATTTTTATACATATGTTATATTTTTACTTATCATGAAGCGACCTTAAGATGTTCGAAATTTAATTTAGATGTTTGAAATTTAATTTAGATGTTCGAAATTAAATTTTAAATTAAAATTTATGTTTATTGTTATATTATATTATAATATTTAGAGATAACAGTAGAGATAACAGTATAACACATAGCTCGTATACCAAATGGAACTGTGCAAAAAAAGATATCTTCACTAACTTAGTTAATACAAATGTCGATATTATACAAAATATAATATTAAATTTAAGTAACATATCAAGTACCCAAAATAAGGATACTATACGTCAAAAAATAAATAAGTCTGTTGAACAAATATGCAATTTATTTACAAATTCAGCGATAACTGCTTTTGGGTTAACAAAAATAAAAGGAAAAACCAAATATAAAAAAAATAAAATGGAAAATAAACCCTGGTTTAATAAAAATTGTAAGCTATACAGAACAAAATTCCATAACGCAATGAAAAAATATTCAAAACATAAAAATATTAACAATAAAGATAGCATGAAAATAGCAAGTAAAGAGTATAATACTAGTCTTAATGCAGCATTCAACACCTTTCAATTTAATGCTGGAAACGAAATAAGAATAAAATCAAGTTATGATCCCAAATCGTTTTGGAAACTACTTGATAGTATTTGTGGAAACACTAAAAATAATAAAGCCGATATCAAAATAGATGAATTGTATGATTATTTTAAACAATTGAACAGCTCTGATCAGATAGATGAACACTTTGATACTTCACTTGACTGTGAAAATAACTTCGGTGACATTCTTAATTCACCAATAACTGACTCAGAAATAACGGAAGCTATAATTAATATTAAATCTAATAAAGCTTGTGGCATCGACAACATATACAATGAATACATAAAATCACATGTCTCCAATTATACAACATTCTTTTTAATACGGTACTTGACACAGCGATATTACCAGAAGTCGGGTCAATCGGAACTATGCGACCAATTTACAAACACAGGGGTGACCCGAAAAATCCAGATAACTACCGAGCCATTACTTTAATTTCCTGTTTGGGCAAGGTCTTTAACTCTATTTTAAACAAAAGATTGAATGATCTCGCTGAAGAAACAAATTTAATATCTGACTGTCAAGCAGGTTTTCGGAAAGGATATTCCACAACCGATAACATGTTTGTCTTACAATCCTAATAAATATATATCTAGCATTTGGGAAGAAACTGTATTGTGTTTTTGTAGATTTAAAAAAAGCATTCGACACTGTGTGGCGAACAGGACTCTGGCAGAAATTACTAAAGTGTAATATTCGTGGTAAAATATTCAATGTTATTTATAACCTATATTATGACACTAAATCGTGCGTCAAAATTGGCGATGATATATCTGGATACTTTTCATGTAACACTGGCGTACGCCAGGGAGAAAACTTATCACCATTTTTATTTGCTATCTTTCTAAATGACATTGAAGACTTTTTCACAAACAATGACGTCCGAGAACTCCATCATATTAATTCATTAAACATAACTAACATTGGTTTATATCTTCGATTATTTTTATTGTTATATGCGGATGACACTGTTATTTTGTCTGAAACGGTAAATGATGTGCAAAAATCTTTAGACAGCCTTGAACTTTACTGTAAAACGTGGAAATTACATATCAATTTAGACAAGACTAAGGTTGTTATTTTCTCCAAAGAAAAAATTAAAAATTACAGCACAACTAGACCATTCTAGACCAGATTTACAAAGCCACTATTTCTGGACTTACGTTTGATATCCAAATCACAATTTCAATCACAAATTAATTTGGGGAATCAAAAAAAGCTCCGGCCACAAGATCTAATTATGTTTATTATTTGATTATAATCTGAATGTTGATGTGGGAGGATAGAAAATTTCATCTTGTTGCTGGTCATAATTATACAATCCATCACTACTACCTTGAGATCTGTCTTCAGCTTGTCTAGCAACACCGAGGTGTCGGTTGGGAACAGATTCGGGAGCTCCTGGATGTTGATGTTTGGCCCGTCCATATGAACCATCAATGGTACCCTTTCCAGCAACTGTGATCACTGGCGAGTATTGATTAGCTCTATTAGCGTTAACCGGAAGTTGAGGTTTGTCGATGTGTCGCTTCTGGATTACTGGATCGGTATTAGCAACGTCAGTGAAATGGGCGTTAGACGTAAAAGCCTTGTTTTTGTGTCCCTTCGTCTGTTTAGTTTTTCCGTGGTGAGATTCATTCCGTCTGACAGGAAAACTCCTAGGAAGAGATGTAGTATAGATCTTGCTGAGATCTGGTTGAGACCTTGATTTTAGTCGACTGTCAACCTCATCGTAGCCGAGAGCATCTTTGAGTTTAGGTCGGTAGAGGGCGATGTCGGCTGCCGGTACGGGGGAGGGATACGAGCGGAAGCTGATTAGACAATCGTCAAGAGTCTCTCCTCTATGACTAGCATGACCGGATGTTCGTGATTCATTCCGAACTGGTAGACGTGCCACGTAGGGGTAATCGTCTTGGTTGACTTTGTGGTTAGTTTCATGTCGTGGTTCTTGTGGTGCTATGAAGCGAGTAGAACCTGTGTAAGGATATGGTAATTCTAGGTTGGTGGTATAAGGATAACCAGTGGATGGGGTATAAGCATTGCGGTCTTCGAATTCCCAGTAGTCTCGAAGTGGTACTTCAATCCTTGGTTCCTTGTCGACGTGAGATGATTCGACATAAGGTGTTCTACCCATGTATGTCATAGGATATTCCTCTTGATTCTCAAATCTTGACGAAACATACGGACGCTTATCTAAGGAAGCGCTAGGTCCGTGTCTAACGTTCATGGACTGTGATCGTTTTGGATGGTAAGAGTAAGTTGGAAGAACGTATGGACGTTTGTCGATGGATGCACTTGATCCATCCGTAACATACATTGATTGAGATCTTTGTGGTGCTGAGTGATCTATGTTATAAAATGACTGTGGTCTGTCATCGGTTAGTCCAAAAGGATAATCGCCTTTAGCGAATGAAGCAGATCGTTGAGGTCGATCGATATTAAACGCTTCACGAGATGAGAATCTGCTACTTGGATTTCTTTGAGGGTGGTCCCTGACCCAAACTGCTGGATCGCGGCATGCATTAGCAGAAACTGCAGAAGGATGTTCGGTCTGAAGAGTAGCTGGATCCAGAAGTCTGATTCTATGAGAGTCATGTCGTGTCACTGATGGATGACCGTACAGAGGAAACCAATCTAAACCATGAGACTTCTGACTGTTGTACGAACTATAAAAATCCATCGTTCTTGCAAACTGAAACAAACAAAACATAAAATGACATTATTAGTTGTATAGATCGATACTTACTTTTCCAAAACAGCTGTTCTGACCTCTGATGTGGATAATTCAAGACTGGTGTGGACATCATATATTTTTCTTGTTATTACCCCTTTCAAGATCATTCATTTATCGATTACATTACCCCCTCCTCCCTATGTTTCTTGCAATCTTTATGATGTCGGAGAATATAGGCTGGCTAAATAGAAAGACTGAAATTATAATTGTCCAAAAATTCTATGCTTAACTGCATGGCACCTTGTTACCACCCACAACTTTAAAGATTAGCCCCCGTGAATTACCCCAGGATGAAAACCCCTGATATAGATTAAACTCGTCGTTGATCTGATGCTAGACTGGAAACATCTTAATGAAGTTGTGAGTATTAAGATCTGTATTTCCTCCTCTGTATAAATTGTAAACATATTAGTATTTACAAGTTAAATGAGACAAGATAGTCTAGTATTGATTATATTAAAATTTCATGTCTACGGAACGAGACGAGTTAAAATCACTGTATACTAGAGTTAATAGTGAAATTAATTTTTGTTTTACCTTCTTCTTGAAAGCATTGGACTGGAAATAATTAGTTTAATAAAGGTGCAATGCCTTGCGGTCTGCAATGAGGATAAATATATCAAACAGTTTTGTCATTGCAACGAAATTTAATGGTATTCTTCGATCAATGAAGAGACCTCAAGGCTAGCTAGTCAGCCATCTGAACTTGATAATTTTAGGAGAAACATTCAATGTATTTTCAGTTTGCTACATGTGGCTGCATACTGTTTCTTTAAGGCGAAGAATTGGTTTACATGATTAGTCTAGCGTCATGGCTTCTTCTCTTAAAGACATCTTCCAGATATACCGGACTTCCTTAATTAATACAGCTCTACATTGGATTTTAATATCAAACAACCTATTAATGGCCTGGATGGTGAACCTGCAGGCCAGTTATTATGTGTATCTAAATCCAGATGTAATGGAATATTTCCAGATCACTTTACTAAATATGGTATCTTTATTACTAAAGACATTCACTTGTCAAACTGGCGCGATGGGGTAGTCTTAATATTTATTTCACCAGCTGACTTAAATCACTTTATTAACACTGTATAGTAAACTCTAGGAAAGCTAAATCGGGTTATTAATTAATATATACACATCGTTCAATATTACTGCCAACTTACTATTATGATTGATCATAAGTTTGGACACGGAATAACTCCTTAAGGTCGAAGGGTCAAGGTCAACAGCTTTGGGAAATCTATAAAGTTTTCTTAATATCCGAAAAATCTGTATTGTTCTCTGGCCATTGTATTGTGAATCAGACTGGTATATTAACAACAGTTTCCCGTCTGAGGTCTGCGAGTCCTCTAAAGTGGGTGTATGATTTGCAGGGTTAATTATGAAATATGTATATAAAATTTAAAAAAAAAAACATTTATATATATATGCCTATTTATTTGCTTATAATATCAAAAAAAAAACGACGTCGGGCGGTTATTCAACTCTTGCAAGTGAAAACTACACGCATCGTCGATTTACATACGGTTTGTTATATCTTATACAGCTTTATATTGTTCTGTACCCTTTAAAGGTGTGAATAGACGATGTGCGGTGTTCGATGCGGGATTATAAATACAGCTATTTTAGACTTGTGAAATGATACGGAATTTTATATCCTACTGTTCTGTACGTTATTGGACTAATGAAATGAAATAGAGTTTTATATCCTACTGTTCTTTATCTTATTGAACTAATGAAATGAAATAGAGTTTTATATCCTACTGTTCTTTATCTTATTGGACTAATTAAATGAAATAAAGTTTTATATCCTACTGTTCTGTATCTTATTGGACTAATTAAATGAAATAAAGTTTTATATCCTACTGTTCTCTATCTTGTTGGACTAATGAAATGAAATAGAGTTTTATATCCTACTGTTCTTTATCTTATTGAACTAATGAAATGAAATAGAGTTTTATATCCTACTGTTCTTTATCTTATTGGACTAATGAAATGAAATAAAGTTTTATATCCTACTGTTCAGTATCTTACTGGACTAATGAAATGAAATGGAGTTTTACATCCTTCTGTTCTGTGCCTTATTGGACTAATGAAATGAAATGGAGTTTTACATCCTTCTGTTCTGTGCCTTATTGGACTAATGAAATGAAATGGAGTTTTACATCCTTCTGTTCTGTGCCTTATTGGACTAATGAAATGAAATGGAGTTTTATATCCTACTGTTCTGTGCCTTATTGGACTAATGAAATGAAATGGAGTTTTACATCCTTCTGTTCTGCTCCGTATTGTGCTACAAACATGAGCGTTATGCCTTGCTTGTCAGTATTGTAAAGAATCTAATCAGAGTTTTACGTCATATTGATCTACATATTGATGGACTGATGGACATTCTACTTGCCTGAACTATATATCATTGGATTAATAAAGAAAAGACTATTGAAAGAAGAAAGAGATGTTGTTACAAGTTAAACATAGTTTAATAAATGAATCATACAAAAATATGATTTACAAACAATAATGACTAGATAGACAGAAAATACATACCATGACAACATGCAACTAATTACAGAAAGGGCATTACGTTTAACGGACGTTTCTTATGTCAAGCTTTTTTTGTCAGAGTAGGTCAGGAAATTTATTTAGTATAAATCATAAATCCCTCATTATTTCCATGTTTAAACTATCGCTCTTGACCTAAAGATATAGTCTTAAAGTAGAGGTGACTTGGAATACTTTTCCCAAATGAACCCAACCATTTTTACAATCCCTAAACTAACAAGGATGCTGTAGAAATTTAACAAATATCTTAAAATATTCCTAAAGAATTACTAATATTTCACAATTTCCCCTCCTGCTTCGTAGAAATCAGAAAATAAAAACACAGCCATGACTTCAGGCCCTAACAGTTTTTACACAAACATGTCGAAAATAGCTGTAAATCCCAAAAAGATCATTGCCACGAGGCTTAATAAAAGATCATCTATATTGTGTTTGACAGAAGTCATAAAAATATGGAACACAAGTTAATATAAAATATATATATATAGGTCTGTTGTCTGAAGATCGCATGGAGTGAAACTCAACATGATTCAAGTTCTGCTTGAACATTTCTAAATGCCTAGGCCTACATATTGATAGCTATCATGTGGTCGAAATGACATATTTTTTTTTACGAATTATTGTCTGCCAAATTTTCTACATTTACCCTTCAACGTTATTGAAAAGATTTTCTGATTTAGTTTAATCTATATAATTTTGGACCAGATCTTCTTGAAAACTGGAGAGAGTTACTAAGAAATAGGAAGTATTGAAATGCAATTAAGCAAAACCTGAAATAAGACTCATAAAATATTTAACCGGAAGTACTAATTTCCGCATGACAGGAAGCACTGGATCTCTAGTCAAAAAGTACTGTTAATAAATAACCGGAACTACTCGTTTCCGCATGACAGGAAGTAGTTTGGAGGTGTTTCCAGTAAACATCTATGAACTATCGTCTATAGGTGCTACCAATCTTCAAAAAGAATTAAAATACAACACAATAGATACTAACTAAAATTGGTAAGAATTTATTTATGATATGATGATGATTGCATGGTAGGATATTTACAGATGTGGAATGAAAGTTCAAATTATCACACGTGACAACCAAATTATTAGATATGGCAACCAAATTATGAAGAAGTGTCAACCAAAGTATTCAGATTTGTCAACCGAATTACTCAGAACTGGCAATCGAGTTTTCATTTGTGGGAACCATTTTTTTCGGATATGACAACCAAATTATGCAAATATAAATTAACGCTTTTTGCGGCAGTTTCAGTATGACTTTGATTTTTCGGATATAGCAACCTTAATGTGGCATGATTTAAAGCTAATTTGCAGCATTTCTTTTTAACATCTGATGCTTTTTGAAAATGTGGTCAAACAAAGACAAAACGAAGAGATAAGAAACTACAATAATAAGAACAATATCCAATATAATATGTAGAATGAGACAGGCAGGCATATATATATTCATGCAGAATGAATTAAATGAAGAAATGAAGCCAAGTTCCAGACAAAGTAATCATGCCGAGAGAGAGAGTTAAGGGGAGAGAATCAAATTCCTCCAGATACCTGCTGTCTTCTCAATCTTCTCCTTCTTATAAAGAACACAGCCGCCACGATAACAGCAATAAGTAGGATAACAAACAGACAGGCGACTACAACACCAACTAACTCGGCTGTCGTCAGAGCACAGATATCAGAACCGTCTCCACAATTGTTGTATTCGTTACAGTACAGAGAGTTGTGAATACATCGTCCATTGTTACAGGTAAATTCATCGTTATCGCATACACCTTGAAGACAAAAACATAAAATGGTATAACAATAGTTATTTGGTTCTATTTGCAGTCAAATATCTCGCAACTCAGCTTTACCTGACTCATATCTCTCAGTGGATCAGAATTTCCCTTTTTTTCCATATTTTTCTTCTCTATTGTAATCTACATGTCTTCTATAGCAATTCCGTTCTAATAACGTCATATTTAGCCAATCAAAACGTGGCATGAAGGGTCTGGTCTCTACAATATTGTGGCATATCGGCGGCGAGGAAGCTACCATATAACCGTGCTTTGCTAACTATCTAACAAGTGCTCGTTGATAAAATATATATATACTTACCTTTATGGTAAGCTGTAAAAATCAGTTCAAACTGATCGTGAAAGAATTGTAGATATCGTTGGAAGGCTATCAGAGCGTAGGGAGTTGTTGTAGTGAAAGCTGTACTGGGTGGCAAACTTCCACAATTTTTACCTACAAAACAGAAATTGTTTTAAAAATATACCAAAAAACACTCTTAAATCTTATTCAGTATTTTGTGCTGCTGCTAATGAAATAGGCTGAATTATTCTGACTAGCTTCTACCAAATCATTTTGCAATTGTAACTGAAATACTGAAAGTCAGCTTAGCACTTGAAAGAGCCAGGAATTGATTTTGCCATGGAGTTTTTAAAATTATTCTATATAATAGGATGTCCGTTTGGATGCAATCACACGCCTCTTATCTTTGATTTTGATCTTGTTCATTGGAATTTGGTATTCTAGAAGAGTGGTAAGATATCGTAAAACGGAACAATAGAGTGGAAACAAAGTCCGAATTTCTATCATGTAGCTAGTGTGGCATGGTTAGAGAAGGTATATGAACTGCACGTGCTTACCTATCAATGACCTACTTTTATTACTGAGACCTTCATATACCTCTACATAGTCTCGATCACAACCAAACGGTGTTTCAATTTGTAAATGACGAAAGTAGAAGACTAAGTTCTTGCCACTGGGTGATTTGATATATAAAGCACAGTTGTTGTTTCTCAACCCACTAGCCTCGGGTCGTCTGAGTAGCAATCGTCCACTCTCGATAGATTCTGAGTCCATATTCACCGTCTGACCACACTGTTCATCCATAATATCTAGAAACAATTACAGAAAAATAAATTGATACTTGTCTTCTTTGGGCGAATTAATATCCGAACACTAAGACGCAAAACTCTGATTAATCTCTTATTAATCAATGATAGTATTATAGTTGTAAGTTGCTGAGTAGTTTAATCTTACGAGATAAATAAATATCACGGATAATACGACAATGTATTTACATTAATAGGTTAGTGTGCACAATATTTATCAAGATTATTCTCATGTCTCTAGGGGGTATTTAACTTTAAACTAATGATAGGTCCACATGAGTCTTATTAATACCACAGTTTAGCATTATTCTATAACTGTTTATCTCTGACATTCATCTTCAGACCCGAAGGAGTCACGATTCCACAGAGATAATCCGCAATCTAGTCCCGAAAGAAGCACATCAATAACCCTGTCAATTGAATTCATCGAAACAAAGATTGCGACTATCAGAATCTGAGAGCAGGTGGGTTTTCAACGCATGAAGCATATCGAAAACTGTTATCAATTACGTTGCTCTTGTCCTACTTTATAAATAAAACAATATCAACGAAATGAACGATTAGAATCTGTGATCATCAAATGTCTTAGAAGTTGGTTGATTTGTGGAGAAGACAGAAGGATGATTTGTGGAGAAGACAGAAGGATGATTTGTGGAGAAGACAGAAGGATGATTTGTGGAGAAGACAGAAGGATCCAATGAATGCTGTCTGTCGCTTAAAGTATGTATTGGCTAGTTATTAATACTGCTACAGTTGTCCTTAATGGTTAGTAGGAATGTGTGGAAACGTTGGGTTTGTGGTGATGAAGATCTAATGATAATGTGGTTAATACCCCAGCGATCTATAATGAATAGTTGTACTAGAAAAGTGGAGTATAAATCAGTATATAAATACAGTCTCCATGCTATTAATATTCAGACTTGACAGAATTAATTGTTTCGTTCCTGTTTTAATCATAGAAACACTGTCATTTGTTGTACTTTGTTTGTGTGGGGGCTACCAGTGTACAATTTGTATAGATATAGTTAGAAAGCGAAAGCAAGTGACAGATGTTTCTTTTCGAAAATTTTGTGCATCTTCTAATGTCATGATACCATATACCACCACTATTAGTTTTATAGCTAGTCAACATTAATTATACTAAATATTGAATTTATGTAATCTCGATTCAAGAAATTCCTACCAATTTTGTCACCGAAACAAAGATATCAGAACTAATTTAGTAATTAAACATTAATTAATATTTCTTATTGATTGGTTTCAAAAATTGTCATCAGTTCATCCATCAACGGCCGTAGAGACTGAATGACTGGGTGAGTGAGTATTTGAATTGACGATCTATCTTCATTCTTCTATCCCGGGGTCACTAAAGTATCTCTTAATTAGGCTGTAAATCAATTTCTAATTACACAGGAGAATAAAGATGCAAATTCAAATGATGACGAAGTCGTAAAATACATTTCATGTTTTCAACTCCTCAGTAGTGATAATTTGATTAACGTTGATCGCTTTACAATCGAGATGGTAGTAGGGTAGGAATGGTGTGTGTCAAGCTATAACAAGAATTATATAGGAGACGGAGGGTGATAATGTGAAAAGAAATTAGTTGCGGAAGCAGGTTTTAATATAATATAAATATGAGATGAAATGAAGTTTTACTTCGCTTCTCCAGTGTGGGTAAATAATGCCATGCAGTGGGCAATAGGGGAAAATGATGTAGTACAATATTATACATTATGTAAATCTATTAACTGGAATTTTGATACAGACAGTGTTTATCAAATGCTATAAGGAATCATAAGATATATGGATATACTATTTCTAAATTTACAAAAGGGATCGTAAAGAGGCTTTCTAAAAATTATTTGTATAGTGGATACTGATATCATCCATTTGCATCATTCCAATTTTCAATCAGACGTCTGTTACTATCGCAAAGGTTCTTATATCAATTTCTCCTATACACAAAAAGTTACAAAACTTTCTTACAACCCCTTTAACGCAACGTTTCGTATGCATATACAGACAGTTTTATCAAGAGCTGGTCAATGGTTTTCAATATTACTGATCTAAGAATAATTATGAACTGTGTAAACCTGTATGGTTATTGTATTAATACAAGATATGATATAAAGTCTATTAGTTCCAGGGACAGTTTAGACGTGAAATAAATCACTTTTTAATAGGCATCTCATCATTATTCTCGTATTTCAATACACAGAATATTACTAGTACAAATAGAATGATACTGGCTACAGTTTAAACCCGTCGTATCAGATAATTAATATATAAATGAATTCAAAAATTAGAAAATAAAAGAATTCAAAAAATTAACATACACAGGCTGTATAGAATACATGAACCTCAGTTTCTTACAATTCCCATGGTTACATTAGCGCACAAAGAATTGATTGAACGAATTGTGAAAAATAAATGAGTTAAAATAAATCAATTAAATAAATTAAAATAGAAGAAAATATTATAAAATAAGAGAAATAATAAACTTACAAGTAGGTATAGACGCAGAAATAAAATTTGGTAAAAAAGTAAAAATAATAGTTAAAGTCCTCATGATGGTTGTTGACAGTTGAATGAAGATATTCTTTCTGTTGAGTGTTGATACCAATTATAACCAATTAATACAGTTATTGCATAGTTTCTACTGTGATGTACGAGCTGTCAATCAAGATGTATTAAACTCTATTAACTGATTAAACTATCAACTATTTACCTTCCTTCATCCCTAATAGTCCGAATTGTCTGAGATCTAAGATGTCTGAAGCGAGGACAATGACAATGAAGAGGTTTACACCCTATTATCTGCACGGGCTAATGAAATGAAATGGAATTTGAACACCATACTATTAAACTCTTGATGCTGAATGAGATGACTGAAGCAAGTATATACATTGTATATTTGTTATTCCTTATATCGTAAATATCTTGATAATTTGTATTGGGAAACGTGCACGTTTTGGTCGCTTTTTGATGTTGATGAATTATAGTTAGCTTAATAAACTCTGCATGGAATTGCTCGTATTCCTTTGAATAATGAAATGCAACACGCCGCAAAACACCTTTTCATACAATAATAAAAATGTCATATAAATTAAAGCATTCAAAGAGAAGGTGACATATACAGAGAGATTCGGATTAACGACTCGCTTGAATGAATGTAACCGTAAATGGCATGTTTGACACAAGGTAACCAAGTTGTTCCCGAGTTATGAGAGCGAGGGTGTGATAACTACCAGTGGTCGAACTTGTTTCGTTGTTTATTAGACACTATTTAATAGCCTAGAATTAAGGAGAGATTGAATTGTTTTTACAAGTTTATTAGTGTAACTATAATTTCAAATATTTTCAAGCAATCCGATTGGTTGATATATTGATAACAGGTCTGGCAACCAATCAGATTTTAATAAAGTTTAATAAAAATTATGATGTTTGTGACAGCAAGACCCGTGAGTATCACTGTGAGGACACGAACTTTTCCGAGATGGAAATAATGAAAATAATATGAAATAATACTTTTAATTATTAAAACATCTTCATTTGGCTAACTTGTCATTGGCTTACTGACATTAGCTTAATGGACAAGTGACGGGCGTGGGAAGAGAAATTCTACGATCAGCTACGCATGTCTAATCTTTGCATGCGAAACGGAACGCACGCTAGTCACAATAGTGACAAAACTGTTCTCAATTTTATAGTTCAAGGGAGGTAACTGGTAAAAATACTATTTATATAATGTTAACAATTCAAGGGAGTGAACTGGTCACAAAAGTTACCAACCCCAGTAATTAAAAATACGAGGATGGTACCAGTATGATGAGAATGAGTTTGACTAAACTGCATGACTCCTCACCCACAATTACTGCTCAATTTAACACAAAAATAGGGAAACAAAACACAGTAATATTATAGGCCTAATATTATAGGCCCATCATATTATTGTGATAACAACAAGCCACGTCACATGTGCTTAACCCTATTTTAACGGTGGAAACATGTAGTGGTCTGCTTTTACTAGCTCAAAAAATTCATGGTCATGATATATTGAATTTTTGTTTTGTCCAGAAACTAAAAGTATTGGGGCATATTGGAAAGTTTCCAACGAGATTTCTTGAAATAAATGTTATAGAAGATTTTGTGATTGAACAAGGAAAGAGATGGCAAATGATTTGGACATGAAATGAAAAATAAAATGAATGGAGTTTTACGTCCTACCTTTCTGCAATATGTGGGCTAATGAAGACGGGCAACACCATGCGGGGAGGACAGCGGCATAAATCTGCTCTGTCGAGGGATCTGTAACGTGCACAGCCTATAGCAACCGAACGACTATGGCAAATGAATTGGAGGAGTCTTTCCTGTTTATCATGTAGGCCTAAGTTCTGTGATCAGTTCCCTCTGGTGAACTGTTGAAATTGTACTAAAATATTTTCACCAGTTACCTCCCTTGAACTATTAAAATTGGTCGGTCAAATCACATTTTAGGTTTTTTACAATCCAACCATTGTCGTGTTTTTTTCTGTATGATGAGCTGCTATGATGGGTGTGGCACCAGACAGGGTATGCTTACTCTTCTAGACACCTGGTAAGACCATTATTATGTTAATCATTGTTTAGCCACCATTTATGCGTGAAAGGATCCGCCCTCTTAAATTTCCAGAAATATTGGTTTGTTTGATTCGTTAGGTCGAGCTTAAATTGATCTGGACGTATTTCATGACTTATATAGTAGTGGCGGGTGTCGCGTGTGATGCAGACCATGTTTACTCTTATCTTCATTATACAATTTTTACTCTCAAGTTTGCGATGAATCCCTTATATTTGTTGTGTATGTTGAGCAGCAAATCAGGCGCCAGATAACCTTTTTATGATGCAATATTTTCTCACGGATTCCTCATGAGAAAGTTCATAAACTGCTATCTATGGCTTGTCAATATGTTGTTTTGGATTTTCCGCTTCGGTTTACGATTCTTCGAATAATGCTTAATTCATTTCGATCACTTCAGTCCGCGAAATGTCACTTTACTTAACTTTACGACTATCGAACATTTGACAGCAGTTTTATCCAAAATGGTATCGAATACATAAGAATCATAAGATAGTAGTAGGAATATTTACCGTCATCAATAAGAATCAAGGCTGATACGGAGAACAAAACAAAACAAAAGAAGTTATACATGGTTCTGACGTTAGCACCTTGATACACTGTCGAATGCTAGATGTAATCGAGAAATGTGTAGTGAATGCAAAGCCTCGTGCTCTCTGACACTTGTCTTGTCTTGTCTTAGATTGTCTTCGGGTCCATAGAAATATAAGGTTCAGTGATTTTACATTTTAAATAGACACACATCCGCCATAGAAAATTCAGGTGGAAATAACAGCAGATCATTGAATGATATCTACCGTACAATATTTTGTTTAAAGTAGGTCAACATGATACAGGCAGTCAAATCATCTTTCTGTAGTCCGTAAAATTACAAGTTACGTACAGGTTTAATTTACGAAGATTTTGATAATGAAAACTTTTTACAAAAAAGCGGAATGCGTTTCACGTGCTACATGGTGGAAGCTTGATATTTTCAAACAATTCCACTCTTTTCTAACTTTTAAGTAAATGCTTCCAATTTCTCTTTATAACAGGACGTGTGTGACTTTCATGATTAATACTATTATTTTGATTGCCCGTAATAAAAATCCGGTCAAACAAGACAAGTCCTTAATCAAAATCTCATCCAAAGCATGGTAAAATCAAGAGTAAAAGTTGTGTGGTAGTGGAATCCTCCAAAGAGAAGTACCATCAGGTGTTTCGAAAAGAGTAAGCATGGTCTGCTTCTAAATTCTGTTTTATTATTTAAATGTTTATTTATTTATAAGTTAGTATTATATTTTATATAATTTATTATTACCTTGTACATTAATTTTGCGGTGTGTTTTGTAAAGGGGTTATATGAGCGAAATCCAATTCATATACATATGTGAATAACAAAAAATGTAATTGAATGTAAACGATTGATATACGTAAAGTGGGATTGTAACTTCCTCTTTATGAATATAAATAGCCCCTCTTGTATGCATGCTCTGTTAACTCTGCAATCTAGTCAAGTATTAAGTATACTTAGTAATAGTGAGAGCATCTAAAAAGAGGTAAAATGTTTTCTTTTGGTTTGAAGATGGTGTATTAATTTTATTCAAAGCGAATATGTCATATCGTCGTGTATATATCGTTGTTCGCCCCTTGTTGGCCTTTATTTTTATGTTATAATCCGTAGTCTGTTCTTATGACGTAGTATCACGTATCACCTTATAACACTACTCATATTTATTGAATAACTGGAAGAATTATCGTCAAAATAGCAAAATTATCAAAGTTAACATAATTATTGCATGAATTTCGATATGGGGACAGGTGGGTAGCGTGGGCTGACATATTCTAAAATAATTAAAGGGCTTGAAATGCAACATATTATGCAATTTCAAAGAATATTTCAATAACTACTGATCAAAACAAGGAAGTCACACAGAAACACCCGCTTTTGTTCTATTTTAGGTGTGAACATGAGTAAGGTTACAGCGTTGCTATATATGTGTATATACATTACGATGATAGAAAGCCAAAATTTATACCCACCATCATGGGATCCCTTTTGTGACGTTTTTAATTCCACAGAATTCGTCAATATCACCTGTAACCTGAAACCCGGCGACTCAAAAACACCGAAGTTAAAAGATTTGAACCATTACACCAATAATACAGCAGATAATGTTAAATATTCGGTATATTGGAAATGTAGTCCTAATGCTAGTGTATCGATGAGAACACCAATGCAAATTAACAAACTCTACAGTCTGAAAGTGTTTGGATGTCATATTGTTGACTATTTAGACGACTGGAACCGCAAGTCACTTGGTAGCATTCAGGATAGCCTTGTATATCAAGAAATCGCTGATTCCTCTCTTGTGTTTGACATCAAATCACTTCTGCTTGTAATGGAAAACTTTCAAAATGTTTGTAACGATTGGATGTGCGGTCCTGATATAACAATTAAACAATCTATTTCGAGAAATATTTCATATATGGTTGATTTACATCTGGCTGACGTACTGAAGTATATCGGTAACGAAAAAATCCACCAAATCCTATTTAATGAATCAGAAGTCGACAGAAATACCAGATCTCTTTCAGTGGTCATATCTTCTCTCCCTTATTAATTCCTACAATCAACCAGAATGCAATTTCCAAAGTTTAGAAGTTCTGGAAGCGGTAAATAGTAAACCCGTGCACAATATTGACCTTAAGATTTATTTCAAAAGCGTTAAAAGTCGATATCCAAGCTTACGAGTATTTAATTTTTCTCACAACGACTTTACAATTTTCCCCGAGGAATGGAAAGAGATCACGTATAAATTTCCTAAATTAGAATACATTGACTATAGTAATAATTTAATAGCCGACATTTCTAATGCAAATTACCTTTGGTTTCCCCAGCCTGGTCGGCATGTAGTAATAGATCTTCGTTATAACAACATCACCACTTTGACCGCTGAAACAGTTTCCAAATGGACAGAACTGCAAGATATTACTTTGGACATACGAGAAAATCCTTTGGATTGCGGATGTTTTAAACAGGATTTCATATACACAGTTCAAGATGACAACTTCTTTGATGGTGAGATGCAGAAATATAAATATATACAAAACATGACGTGTGCCAGTCCTGAAACTGCTAAAGGAATCAAAATTATCAATTTAAGTAAAGCTGAGATGGGCTGTGAAATTTCATCAGACGATTGGGAAATTTATTTAGTGGTATTAGGAGTAATAGCAGCCATCTTGATTTTGGTGATGATTCTTCTTTTCAAGTTCCGGAAAGAGATTAAACTACTCCTGAATGTAAAATTTAAAGTTTTGCTGCCCTGGGATGTTGACAAGTCTACAGAGAAAAAACGATTCGATGCCTTTATATCTTACAGTTCGTCTAACAGTGACTGGGTTCTAGATAATCTCATTCACAAGTTAGAATCACCGTTTGACTCCCACGATGCTTTGTCTTTGTGTATTCATAAAAGGGATTTTGTCGGTGGAAAAAGCATCCTTCTGAACATCATTGACAGCATTGAAAATAGTCACCATACCATCGTTGTTTTATCTCGACAGTTTATTCAAAGTGTGTGGTCAATGACAGAATTCAAAGAAGCTTACGAAGAAAGTGTCACCAAGAAACGCCGCCATTTAATTATCATAAAATATGAAGATATACAGGAAACGGAAATGGACTCCATGTTGAAACGTTGTATTAAAACTTTCACCTATATTGATGCGAAGGATCCTAAGTTCATTGACAGATTGAGGTTTTCGCTTGTGACAAAAAGCAAATAAATCCAGCCCCAAGGTGCTGTTTATTCTGTTTCTAATTGATTTGAACTGTCGTCTAAATTAATGAAATAAATAAACTTTGTTCTAACTAAACGTGGACATATTTCTGAACGTCTTTATTTTTTAAACTTATCATTGCACCATTACGTAGCATGTTCCACTTGCATTCTGACCAAAGAAAGCTGTCATTGTGCTAATCGGCTTGTTAGACACAGAGTTAATGTTTACGGCCCCCAATACTCAACATTTTGTCTTCGATCACCTTAAGTAGCAAAAAAAAAGATCTCTTTGTTATCTGAATGACACATAGTACGAACGTAATAGGGAATTCCTCTACCGTCACGAGAGTCTGAATATTAACCACAACACACATTTTAAAGAATATGATATGTTAACTAATTTACAATGCATCACGGTAGTACATATTATATGCATTTTGGGGTCCGTTTATAAACGGGCATTAAAACGTAATACTGTACATAATACTTAAAACAATATTATTATCATCTACGAAGCATTGATTTTATTTTTAAAAAAAGGGGGAAAACGCGGTGTGACTTCAACACTACATTTGGGTCATTTAAAGGGGACGATAATACGCAACTTAATAATAAACTTTTGTACAAAATGGCACATACATTCACACAACGTTCTGTATATTATGACTAGATATATAAATACAAATATATACACTCACACAGAAATTTGCCCGATATGAAATTCATACATGTACTTACAAAGTAATATATACTAATTCAAAGTAATAAACGTACAATCAAAGTAATACACGCATATACAAAGTAATACATGTACATACAAAGTAATACGCGTAAATACAAGTAATACATGGAGCTACAAATCAATACGTGTAAATACAATGGTAACAGTGGCCATAACAAATATAAACAAATACAAAAAGGACCAATGTAAATATATTGTTATAAAAATCATAATATATACATTCGATTGAGCAATAACAGCATGCTAATTAAAAAGCAGTGATATCTAATTATAGATAGATATAGATTTAGCTCGTACACCCTTAACCAGCAGCACTTAAATCAAAATATAATATCATACACTCGATGTCCATGTGATTTGTTTGAGTCAACTACAAATTGACAAACAGCGTTTCAAGAGGAAAATTGTTTTGAAAGAAGTAATTCATATCATGACAATCGACAACAGTTGATTCCTTTGGAGACCCGTCGTGGTCACCTGTAATCTGATAATGGAAAGGAGAGAACTCTATTCCTAATAACAACATTGTAATCATTAAGGAGATAAAGACGACCAGTTTTGTTTGCTGTCAGTGGAGATTTACTCCATTTAATTAATTCCATTTAACGTTCCCGAGTAGTATTCAGTTACTTAAGCGATCTTTAGTGCGCATGATCATTTATAAATTTCTACGCAATATACTAAGAGATTCACCGATTAAACATGACGCTCTTCAATACGAAGCACTGCTCTTATATGTGGTTCTTAAATCTCGCTTCGAGTCCTTTTTCAAACCTCCTGGACACACGATACGATCATAAATGAATCAACGGTTCTGCACGGTGTGGTTGAGGTGTGTGTAAAACTATTGCACATGCGTGAATTCTCACAAACCGGAAGCTCCCCAAACTTAACTCCCTATAAAAGATCAAGGTCCGTGTCGATATCCGAGATTGTGTGCGCCCTCTGATGGACTAGGTTCACCAGGGTAAGGTGGTGGTTGGATTGGGGTAATGGAAATACGTAGTTGTGGGAAGACGGTAAAGACGTCATCACGTCTGCTGGAAGATCGTTCTGGCGGTAAAAGATGTGAATAACGACTAGGTTCCCCTACCATTGATGACAGTTGTGGTCGATGTCTTCGTCTCTAAAATAAAAAACAACAACACATTTTAACACATCATGAATGTTTTGTTCCAAAATATTCACGACTCCTGATATATTTATTGATTCGAGCAAATTAACAAAACGGGGAAGTGTACTTCGGATTCAGTTCTAATAAAATTAACTATGACACATAAACAAAAGCTGTTAAACCTGAGTGTGGTGTAGAACCGAAAACACAAATGATCTGTCATCCTTAAACCAAGAGATCACAACCCATACGCAAAGTAAGAAAGCATTATATACTTACCGTTCTTCGATGTAAACGTTGTTGTCTGTAAGTGTAAGCATACCACACAAACACCATACATACCCAGATAGTGATAACCGCCACGAAACATGCTATAACAATACCACTGATAACAGCCGGGGATAACACACACCAATCACTGTAATCCCCGCAGTTATTGTAACCGTTACACACCAGTGCATGTGATATACATCGCCCGTTATCACACCGGTACTCACTGGAACCACAGGTTCCTGCAACGGAAAGGGTGAGACAATGACCCAAGATGTTACCAAGCGATAGTTAAGTTATCTGAATTTATAATTCATTGAAACTGCAGCTTCCTGGCACACATCAATGCGAATGGTGCCGTGATTGAAGGAGAGAATCCGAGAACACAGCCCCCCTTTCAGAAAGTCTACAGTACAGATAGTCTTTCACAGAGTCTACTTTACAGATAGTCTTCAGAGAAAGCTTATGATTCCTGCTTTGTATTTTTGTAAAATTAAATTTAAAGGTAAGACTCGAGAGTATAAACAGAACACCGAATGTTTGATTCCAAGGATTGTACTATAAATAGAAATGATGTGAGAGCAAAGCGCTGTCTTTGGTGTATTTTTCTTACCATTATGAAAAGCTGTTAATACAACTTCAAAACCTTCTCCGTGAGCTGAGTCATCACTGACGAACCGGAGTGTGAGAAACTGTCCAGTAGAGGAGTAGGTTAATCTAGGTGTGTCATCTCCACAAAATACACTCATTGGTTCTGAAAATAATTGATGTTTTAATTGACTATTTTGTTGGAAGAGCAGAACCATGACCATGGCATCCACTTAGGCCTGTGAAAGGTATTATTTTAAAGTGACAACTAAGCCCTGTAAATGCTCGGAAATATGTTGGCTTCTTGAGGACCTCTGGAATCACCCCTGGAGTTTTGGTCTTTCGTGCGTCGCTTCTCACGCATTTTCTAGATACGCCCCTGACAAGAACTACAGTCTTTAGTCGCTCGTCAATAGGCCGATGATTCTGCTGGTCATCATATTGGCTTGAACTACTTTTAGTGCGAGGAATTGCCTTCTCATCTGTCGCCACTCTGTGGCAGATTTTGTCAACTCGATGGACTTCTAGTCCAAATAGCTAATATTGTTCATTGGTAATATATATATATATATATATATGTATGTATGTTTTCAGTCAGACATCTGTGATTGCTCCAATTTCAAAGCCTTTTTCGACATCACAAAATAATATCTAAGGGCCTCAGCGATAGTAAAGACATAAAAACTCATAGTTTTAGTGGAATTACAAGAACCACAGACGTCTGACTGATAAATTGGATGTTATCAATGTTCCCAAAACACATAAGATATAAGAAATCCCAATTAACTTTTATTAATATTAAGATATGTAAATACCTTTAGATATTCTACTACCAGGTTGATAATGACCATCATAAACAGCTAAATAATCTCCAGGACATTCGTGGTAGCTTTTAATATCCATCTGTATATATTTCAACATAATCTGTTTATTGTCGGTAGCCATGATGGTGGTGATACAGTTCATGGTGCCAGTATATTCACCATGTTTAGTTAGTTTTAATACAGCCGATTCACGTCCTATAGCTGATAGCTTCAACGTTTTACCACATAGATCGTCCATATAATCTACAATACACAAATATACTACAATATCAGAATCCAACCACTAACAAATAAGTCATTGTAAATATACATCGAATACTATACATATCGTATATAATATAAATGTGGAGTTACAGATGAACGTATCTATAAAATACTTGGCTAAAATGCCCGTAAGCAGAGTGACATCAAAATTACACACTTTACGTCGGCAATACTCGACAGTTTCTAAATCTGAATCTGTCCTGATAATGCATGGCGGGCCTCTTGACTTCCGGAATTTCACTACTGGTTTGTCAAGTGATAGTACTATTGCTACCTGTACATAGTTCCTAGCTTGAGATACTTTTATCTCAATTATTTATGCGTCTGCGAGTAATTTGTAACTATCAGGTTATATATAAAAATAATCGTCTCTGACCAACTAATGAGTTATCTGGATGGTGAAGATGTGTCTCAATATGATATTATATTTTATTTGAATAGTAACAGATTTATTGGCTGTTGGTGATTTTTATTATTCTAACACATTGTAACATCTTGTATCTAGGGTCGTGTTTGACTTGTATTATACTAGACAATAACACAGGGTTGTAAATAAACAGGGTCAAAGGTCAAACAGACATCCCGACCCCTACAATGTTTGTGAATGATTTGAAATTTAATGGTCAATAAATACAGACCCAGAATGAAATATAATTGATTTTTAATACAATGTCAATATTTAGCTTATTGGCTTCTCGGATTATCTTTAAGGGGTTTTAAAGAGGTTTTCTAAATTTGTATGTGTATCGGGACACTGATAGCATTGGTAATCACCATTCCAATTTCCAATATGACGTCTTTGGGTTTTACAATTACACTAAAAGATGGCTGAAAATTTGAAAAAAATTCATCTAACTGGTAATAAATTATGATAACGAAAAATACAGAATAATAAATAAAAACACAAACAAACAAACAAACAAACAAACAAACAGATGTTGAAGACATGTTTTTTTTCTAAAAAGAGATTAAATTTACCCCGATACCGATAGACCTATATCCCATAGCAATTTATTTATATACAGAGTTTACCTGGTCATGATGTTTGATGTGATACAAATCTAAACCCCGGATCTGAGAGTATTTAACTATTTCTTTCCCTGGGGCAACATTTTTACATCTTTATTTATTCAGTTATATTTTTTTTTTCCTTTGTTTACAATCTGACAACTTCATTGACTAAAACTAATTTGAAGATGTTGACACATCATACGTGTTTTGGACATTTTGGCATGATATGTCAATTTTTTGGACTACTGTTGTCCCAAATTCGTTTGTAAACATATTATCAATTACTGACAGTAGAAATTGAATTTCAGCTTCAAATTGGTACTGAAAGTCTAAAGATGACTTTGTGTTAAATACAAAAACACGACTTTGTAGAAGTATAAGTCGAATAGAAAACGCTTTCTGCTCTCTAAAGTTTGGTTGAAAATCGTCCTCTTAATACAAATTTTTAAGTAATAATGTGTTATTATGTTTATATTTTCATCACTGAAGACATTCTAAAACTAACAGTACTATTTTGAGGCTGATATTTCTACTCTCATAAAAATAATCGTTAAAATTCAATGAGAGTATTTATTTATTTGGCCAATCATCAGTTTCATGGGAATCACCCTGGGGCCCTGCTGTGAAGTGCATTCCTCCTGCATTTCTAGGAAACCCAACAACGTAATATTATAATAACAACTAGAGTATCATGTGTAAACAAGGTCATCAACATGATAATATAGTGTTGTTATTGTTATTGACACGTTACCTAGACAACGAAATTTTTATGTTTATTATTAAGTTCAAATTTCGTATAACCCATCTACAGTGTGCATTACAATTCTAAGTAGAGGTTAATACACATTTTTCTTTGAAAGTTATAACCATTTATACGACCACTTCATTATATACCAAGAAGACCTGTATGACAAATTTTACTGTCAAAATTTTCAAAACAAGGGATAAAATAGATAATGATATATTTGACAACTTTAATATACAAAGTATGACGATATATTTTTAAACAATTGAACAAAGCTACCTATATTTTGATACAAAAAACCCTAAAAATCTGGTCAAGTCCCGACCTATTAGCCTAGTATAGAAATGACAAGATGTTTTGTTGTTTATCTTTTGTCCCACTCAATCCATTGTTAAAATGTAGACCAAATCTACATGTAGCAACTATGTCAATCATCTTAGCTATTTCTAGAATAATAAAACTAGTTTAATATTTAATCTTTTTACAACGTTCTGGGTATCCTGTCATTTAGTCTTGGGTTATTATATCACGATAAACAAACCAAGTACTAAAAAAATAAATAGAACCTAAACATTTTAACATCGCTATGTTTTTTGGTTCGTAATGGAAATGTATGAAATTTAGCAAAACAAATGCCAAATTGTAGAGAAATGTGAATAAATAAACGATCCCGACCGCAACACGAAACCGGAAATCCAAACAGCATGCTGGCAAAACATTGGTGTCAGCTAATGAACTTTTCACATGAAGAATATAATTTTTTCATTTTTTCATAATAAAAAGTGGTATCAGGTGTCTAGAAGAGTAAGCATACCCGTCATAGCTGCTCAACATCAAAATACAAATACAAACATGACAACAAAAACAAATATCGACTTGACACTTGACCGATGAATTTTAAAAGTTCAAGGGACGTAACTGATGAAAATACATTTCTTTAATTTCAATATTCAAGGGAGGGAACTGATCACAATAATTGTTATATTATAACAAGAAAATCATTGAAAACACCCGAATCCATGTGGAAGCATTTAATAGTGAAAAATGGCATCAAGTGATCAGTAGAGTATACCTTCCTGGAACCTCACATAATGGCAATACATTGCTAGCAGCCAATGAACTTTTCACATGAGGAAGCATATCAATTATAACTGAATAAGAATATAATAATGAAAAGTGGTATCAGGTGTTTACAATACTTATCACGATATAAGGACTACGATACGATACCTCGGCCTCGCCTCGTAAAAACACCTCTCATTTTTTTCCTCAGGCATTTCCAGCTACGCCCCTGCATGCCAACCCTACTGTATATCAGCTAGTCCTTGACCGAACATCTTGACATTGATTTTACAAGAATAGCAAGTCATGTTCTATTCGAATTCTGTTCACCAACTTGACAATATGTGCAATAACAGGAAATTTCATAGAAGAGAAGGCCATATTTAACAAAGGAAATAACTCGAGGTCTCTAAGATCCTGAGCCTCTCTTCCAGATTATCTATGAACATATTTTTTTTTGGGAAACCACTTTTGTTTATCATTAATTAATGAACAAAACGCCACGTTGCTGTTATAAATATTTACCATGACGTAACGTTATAGCTATTTGAAAATATAAAAGTTTTTCCTTATTAGGCCTATTGAAAGAGGTTATGATATTAGTGTCGATGATAAAATGTATCAAGGTATTTCCCCCTTCCTTGTTATTATTATCTTTGATTACAATAGATACTTTACATTAAGAATAAATTTACTGAAATGGATAACGAAAATTGGAAGCTACCCCAATATATTGTGTATACGGGAGATTTCCGGGAGAGCAGTTGCCTACCCTATTTCTATTCTATTTCCCACTGCCGAGGAATCTTTAAGGTGTAGAATAAGCGATCCTGATTTATTGTCCATTGGAACGAATAGACGGTTGTCCATACCAGTAACTCCGCAATGCATCGCTGAGTGGTGGTAGCTGGAATGATATTATCTGAATATAGGTCAACTATGTCGTACTAGGTCGGAATTAAATCCGGCTCGTCAGCCAAACGTTTAGTGATGACATTGGACCTACTGAATAAGTCTAGCGTACAATACTGGTGACTGATTTACAATCATTAATATCATTTCAAACATATAACAATTTCCGAATCCAGCATATGACATTACCCTACATTCAGACATTACCACCGCCCCCTAAGTTGACACGGGGTCACACGAGGTCATCAGGGGTAAACAGGAAGACGAGCCGATGTCAAAAAGTCAGATTGGCAATTTAAACTTGTATCTAAATTATAATTAAAAAGATTTATGTTAATTAAATAAGAATAATTAATGGATTTTAAGATAGAAAATCTCGTCCACAAGTTACAAGTAAAACATTCGAGGTTTTTGAAAGTCCTGTCAATGAGCTGTTCCTTAGTCAATCCTCGTGGCATTGCTCTTACCCCGGACTGTCTGACACTACTAAAGGTGGGTCAACAGAAATAATATCGAGGGTGAGCTCAGAAAATAACCCATAAGCGAGAAGGGGTCGAGTCTGACGTATTGAGTTGAAAACTAATGTTAACTGGAGATTTAAAAAAAAAATCTTGAAATTTTCGGGACCTGACAATCTGATCAAGATGATTAGTTTCGTGTTTTTTTCTTCTGCACATCATCAGCAAGTAAATAGCCTACTCACCACACAAGACTCGTGATTTTATTTACCGATAAGAAAAAAGTAAACAAAACAACAATGTAAAACGATAATAAATAATTAATAAAAAGAGGAGTTCATCTAGAAACCTGTCAATCAAATTAACCCTTTTAATCTGCCAAACACAGGTCTCGTAACAATTACTGATATAACTTGAATGGCGAGCGACTAAAAACTTCACCAAAAAAAAGACGATAAATAAAAATAAATGTGAAACTTGTTTATCGCTTTAACAAGAAAATTTTTTATAGCTTTTTGTTCTCGACCTGATAGTAATGAATGATCTAACTTGAATGACGGGTGACTAAAAACTGCAGCAAAAACAAACCCCTGTCTGTCGCTGTCACAAAAACAAGATAAAGAGAGATTCAAAGAGGTTTTTTAAAGCTTCTATTTACACCATTCGGGTTTTATTTAAAGGGATTGTACAGCTTTTTTTATGTGTATCACTGATAGGGGACACTGATAGCATCACTTTGCACCAATCCATTTTTCAGTCCGACGTCTGTGGTTCATGCAATTCCAATAAGTGTTTGATGGCGTCACTTATCGCATAACATGCTTTATCAAATAAAACCCTTCTCGATTAGTGAGATCATCAAACACTTATTTTGAGTATATTTGCGGGATTTGAATTTGAATATTTGCTTTAAGTATATCCAGGTGAAAAAAGGAGGTGAAAGAGTAGATTGAATAGATACGAATCTACAAAAGCTATTAAGTTGTCTGGAGACATTTTGAAAATCAAACCCCTCCCCCCCCCCCCCCCCCTTCCCAAATTATTCTCAGTCCGAAAAGAAAATTGTGTTTTATGACAAATATTCAACCTGTATATGAATATTTTATGAAATGAATAGCAAATTGACAAACTCATTATCAGAGTGACCTCGGGTAGGAAAGGTATGCTTAGAGGCACCCTCTAAGTATGCTGGTAGTAGAGATTCAATCAAGTCCATTTATCAAATGTGATAATTTTTCTCGATGTAACTCCTGCTTTAAGTATACAAGTTGAATGATAGATGGACAAAAACTTTCACAAAATACCAGTTGTTTATCACCTTTAAAATCACGTACACAAACATGTAAAATAGCAGTTGGACTTAAAAAAACAAAATATGCAATACCACATGTAACAATTTTACGTGAAAGATTTTTTGGGGATTTTAAATAATCTATGTAGCTCACTGTGTAGCTGATATATTTATGAATGAAAACGTTAAATAGAAATTTGAATACGACTATCGCAAGAGGTTCTGCATTCCCTGTCATATTGGGCGATGTCAGATGCTCCACATCGATAGATTCTCAACACACTGGACTCCCCATGTCCCCTTTTTCAAATTTTAAATCATACGTTTAATAGGGTCAACATTTGGACGTGAATTGTTGGCTCATTCCCCAAATAAGATTGAATCTATCGCATAATACTGCTTAGAATAATTTATTCCAAGTGGCCCAATTGTGATATTTGCTGGCACACTACTTTAGGAACAGGGGCTCTGATGAATGTGTCATGTGATGTGGTCCGCGTAATTTCATTCTATTAGATCTATAGGGTACAGAACAGAAGGACTCTCTGTCATTTTTCTTGGCCCACTATTGTAAAGAACAGAAGGATTCCACGTCATTTCAATTGATACACGCAGATGTCAATATTACTATTACTGATTAAAACTATCAAGATTTGATTATGATTATTACGTACAAAGTTTTCAAGTTTCCCATCCCTTTAAATTGATAAAACTAGTTGTTTTTATGAACTAGAAACGTTGGAAATGATAGATGATAGAGCAGGGTTTGAAAACAGGAAAATCAACTTGAAGCGTGAGAAAAAACAAACAATATACATTAAAATTACTACTATGTCCACTGGCCTTCATCTATACTTGAAAAGGGGTCAGGGGTATATCCCAGCATAGAACCTACGGATTTTTCAATCCGGTTTCCCCTATCATTGAGGGTCGGAGGAACTGACAATAAACAAGTCTAGAAGTTCGGTTGAAACAATGAACTGAAGCTCCGTTAAACAGACTTTGATACTTGGAAATCAATAAGGAGTACACTTATGTCGCTCAAGTAGCAAAAATGTCCCTCATTGTACACTTCATGATACATATGTGTATGTATATCCCTTCTTATTAGTTCAATGCTGATAGGTCGGACGTAAAACACCATTTGTATTTTTGTCCTTACGCTGAGACAAAATAACCCTATACATGTAAATTGTAAGTACACATTGACCTACAAATACTTTCTTAGGTTCTTTATTCTTTTCATTAGCCAGGTTTTCGTCATCTTTCTTTCTTTATTTTTCATACAAAGAAACAAATTGAAAGAAATTATGAAATGTTGGGGAACAATGGACAAGGCAGATGTGATGTGAGCTATTTTTAGACATTATAATTTATAGAAATATAGACATTATCAATTTCAATAAACGACGACGATGAACAAATCTTTTGTTCAGAATAATAATATACTTTGTCTATGATTTTCGTCGAATAATTTTCAAGGCATTTCCTATATTTTTGAAATGGAGTTTTACGTTCTACGTTTCTGCATTTTGAAATAAAGTCTGTGAACATCATGCGGCATGTATTATGCCAATTTTGACACAGCCACCTTCAACTACTTTCGATTTCCAATTGTCGATAAATCACATGCGAAATTAAAGTGTCCAGCTTGATAATGGATTGGGACTGTGTTTAGCACGATCTCTCTTAGACTAGAGCATGAACGATAAATATTGACACACTAAACTATCGTGTCCATCTACAATTGTACTATGACAGGTTTTGGTAGTCAGAATGGTACCAGAGCAAACTAAACTATAATGACTAACCATGATATTTGTACTATGAAAGTTTTCCGTGGTCAGAATGGTACTAGATAAAACTAAACTATAATGTAATAATAGCATTTCTACATCAGAATGGACCTAGAGCATGAAACATATTGTGTCCAGCTTTCTAGATATCACAGACATATACACGGCTTACTTGCATACTACTGACAGCCCTGACTGTCTATAAATCACTAATAAGACGTCTAATAATCAATTCATAATCAAAGTAATAAAAGATCAAAATGTATTCACTATTTTTAGATCAATTTAATTTGCGTATTTTAATAAAATTCAATTCAAGATTAAATCTAATTTTAATGTTTTAAAGGACATACAAAGGACTGAAATTATCATTGCTTCTACCAAAACTAAGAGATTATATAATAATTATGTTTCTATAATACATGAACGCATAACAAATTCATAAAAGATTACAATTTTTATTTTGTTCTTGAATTAAACCAATATTTTCACCATTTTTAAACACAAAGAAAATTTTAAGGAAAACCACTCACATGTATTAAGCGCAGTACATTCATAATAGAACAGCAATAGTATAACAGTTAAAATAGTCCATATACTACACATGGTCAGTTTACACTAGGAAACAATCATCTCCAATGAACGAGATATAGATATACAGTAAAACGAAAGTAGAGCGTTTACACGTTTGCCCAGTACGGGTATATACAGGTATAACAAAGGACACGCGTATCTCGTCAACCGTGTCATACCTGTGAAGTTAATGATAATGTACGGTTAATCATCTTCGCTCAACCAGGAAATAGCCAGGTGCGATATGGAGTAAGGGCCGTTTGGGATAATTCCTTATTTGATTTACACTTTGCTGTAAGTGCCGCTATTTGTCAGTATATATATATATATATATATATATATAATTTTGAAGATAAGACAGATGATACATAATTCAAATGATTATTGAAATAAACCATGAATTAGTACAAAAGTAAAAGAATCACAGAAAGTATTGACTGTTTTGTATAGGAGATAAATATGAAGCTTAGGGATACAGGATTGGAACGAGAGAGTGGTTTCTGTTAGCAGGTCATCTAATGGATTAAGACTTCACAAAACAGTTAAAATTAGATACTTGATAAACTATGCAGAATATTTCAAATGTGGACCAGAAATGATCCGTATGTCTTTAAACGAGTCGCACTTAACAATAATACCATAATGTGGGCGTATTGCAGTCGGGATATTTCATGCGAAACATAATATTTGTTCTGGTTCCATATTGAATAAGATGAAAGAATAATCCAGACATACAATTCAAAGTCAATTAATTCTCGTAAAAAAGTAGAAGTAATATGAGTTTTTCAGTATTTAAATAGTTTATGATACTGTATACTATTCCGATACATACTGACCTAAACATCAGACGACCAGAACAATAAAAACAACAACATTCTATAGTGTCTTATTACATTAAACATCTCAAATACCCTTTTACATACCAATATATTATCCTTGAGAAACCAAATAGCATAGTAAACCACAAAATGGAAGATTTTGACTCCATAGAAGTAAACCCCCGTTACATACAAAACGAACAGCTAGTTAGCAAATTGTGATAAGATATCAATGAGCCACCATTATAATACTTTGTGCCAATTGTGAAACAGTGAGCTACCAGTGGAGTCTTAAGATAGTAATTTTTTGACCAGGCCCACAGCCTCTTTACCGGGGAAGGCCCCTTTGACCCCCACCATGACTAAACCCTCTAAAATCCGCAAAAGGGGCAACGGGGAGCTCGGTTAAGTGTTATTATAACAAGATATCAGCAAATTCCTTTGATAAATGTATACATGGTTTCAATCGAAGTTAAAGCACGACGTTACTATGTAAATGTATAAATAGAGGGGACTGACTATAGTTGTCTGCAACAGATCATCACTGACGTATTAAAAGAAATAGCGACTCGTCTGATCAAATTGTATAGTTCAAGGGAGATAACTTATACTTATACATATACTCAGACCACTAAAACTTTTTATGTAAATAATTGTATCCGAATGTACTCCGTGTTTAGAAATTCCCTTTCTCATTGCCTTATGGGTTTTTGCATGCCTTTCAGATTTTAGGAGATGATGAGAGATTTTCATGCCGAAGTATATTTTTAAAAATAGTCGTTTTGTGAGCAGTGACAGTCACGCTTATGTTGATCTTATATATTGGTCTACTTTCATTTTGATTAGCTCATCATTATATCTTTCACCTTATTGTACTGTTTTTATATTTACATGCTGCCCACAATGGGTGTATATGCAATACATCTTAATCTTACTGTTTGTTGAAACACGATATGTAATATAAAGAGAAAGGGGATGCCGGGGAATCTTTTCATGACCATTTTATTATTTTTACAGTCCAAAGCGAATTTTGAAATTAAACTTGGAAAGATGGCAAATGAATTACCGGTCTTAGTCCATATGATAGATGGACTCAGATACTAAAACTTGTATGCTAATGACTGTATTATTGTAGTCCAAGCAAATTTTAGCCATCCTCTTTCTCACTCCCTCTTGGGATTTTTGCATGTTCTTATTTTTGACTAATTTTCGTTCAGAACTTGGGAGATGATGAGAGATATAGATGCATTCTAAAAATAGTTACGGTCCATCCCTAAATCCTTACGTTTGGTTCATTGCTACGAAAACAAAATGATAATTTCAGGACGAAATAATTAGGATAATCATTGGTATTTTAAGATACATATTTCTTTCTTGTCAATAAAAAGTGTATTTAAAATATGTGACTAACGATGAATTTTGTTTCACCATGTATAATATATACAATAATTAGACCTGTCCTGAATTATTGTGATAACGAGTTTGAAACTTTTAAGACAATTTACAAAAATCCACCACAAGTGTTATTTACCATACCATCTATAATATATTCAGCAATTAAACGGAATCAATAAAAGTTATCAAGGCGTAAATCTTTCAGTTTGTTTCACAAATGTTTTTCGTCCTCCAAATCAATTGATGGCAATAAAGTTCATAACAGCTCGCTTATATTATCTGAATAAATCAATGAGAAACTTACCTTTCTTTGTGGTGTCAGAAACCACACAATGTAATCAAAATTAGATTATAATTTCGTTTCGTTATTTGTATCACGGAAGATGATAAATACAAAATTTGTAAACACAGTCGATTAGAGCCCTCGACAGAAAGACAGAAAACATTATAGCTTGTTGTTTACAACCTTTCTTCCCTGAGCTTTGATTGACTCTATTACCTAATCCACTCAAATCGTTGTAATTTCCATCTTAAGTTTTATTAGCACCACCACTAATATGTTATTTTAATTCACAATAATAAATTAAAAAAACTGATTCACCAACTACAGTAAGAACGCCGAGGCTTCTGCAATCAGTTCTTGTAGCCTTCTTATACAGTTACCCAGAAACCACCACAATTAGATTGTGAGTGGTGTAACCTGGATTATTATAACAAGAAATCTGTTTCTGGCATTTTGGCAGATTTGTTTGGTCAGGTATCAACTTATGTAATTGTACTCGTGATATTGACCATTGTAGTAGTGGCGGGTGTCGCGTGCGAACCAGACGATGCTTACTCCTTGCAAAACACCTTATGGTACTTCTCTTTGGAGGAGTCCACTACTACACTACCTTTACACCCGATTTTTCCATTCTTTGAACGAGATTTTGAATGGTCATAGTCAATGGCCAAACGAAGCTTGATATCCGTAACAACATATTGACGAAATATTGGTAGCAGTTAATGAACTTTTCACATGAGGAAGTATATCAATGGTAAGTGAGTAAGCATTTCATAATGAAAAGTGGTATCATGTGTCTAGAAGAGTAAACATATCCTGCCTGGTACCACACCTGTCATAGCTGCTCAACATACACAACACACACTACAAATAGGAACGCGCCATCAGAAGAAAAGCGACTTAACGACGAATTTAAAAGTTCAAGGGACGTAACTGATGAAAAAAACATTTATCTTCAATTTCAATAGTTCAAGGGACGTAACTGATGAAAATACATTTCTCCAATTTAAATGGAAGGAACGTCTAAGTCAACCTACATTGGCGATACGTTTTACATAGTATAAATAAGTTTTGAGTTTGACCCGTTTATGATAATATACGCCGAAAATTTTGCACTTATTTCAAACGCATATTGACGTATTTTCTGTATTTGGACGTCAAGTAAGTCAACAAATGTCAACCTATATTGTTGATACTTTCAATATAGTATAAATAAGTTTGATTTCGGGGAAGGGAGGGTTTGATTCTCCCAAATGTACAGGCCTAGGGTGGAGCAGACACTTTATTTAGAAATTAGGATTAAGGGTCTTGATATTGGGTTTTCTTCTGTTCTTATTCTGATCTGAAATTAGAAAAAATAACTCGCCCGATGGGCGAGAAGTATAGTATCTGTTATGTACTGATTGTTTTTAGTTTACTATGAACAATATTATCATTTAAGTTCTTATTTTTTGAATATGCAACTATCATTTTCTGCTTATAGACATGGGGGAATTTCTCTTGAAGGCTCTTATAGTGGGCATGAACTATCTTGCTTGCTCGATTGCTGGTTGTATTAAACGAGACAACAAAGGGTGCTATGCCTACATTATGATGAATATTTAGTCCTATAGGTCTTGCTGTATTCAATGTCTCAATCCAATTAGTTTCTCCTACATATTGTTTGGGGCATTTCTTGCATGAAATTAAATATATTACATTCGAATGTTCACATGTTAGATGTTCCTGGATCGGGTACCTTTTATTCGTAGAGTTGCTTACAAAATAATGAGTTTCTGATATAAAGGGACATGTTTTGCATCTACTGGACAAACATGGAGCACTTCTTAAACCTGGAGGTACTTCGGCATAAAGTCTGTTTTTAGCTGCTATCTGTGCTAAGGTGGAATTTTTTATGTTTCGTAAAAATCGTTTAGAGTACCCACGCTCTTTCAGTTTTGAGAAAACAATCGTACAGGCTTGGTTGAAATCAGAAGATCTTGTACAAATTCGATGAAATCGTAAAACTTTTGACTTAATTATACCAGAAAAGGTATGTTTTGGGTGGAAGGAGCTCTTGTGCAAGAGTTGATGAGTATCAGTTTCTTTGAAATACACTTTAATATCCAGTTTATTTGTTTCTGCTATGGAATCTCCCTTAAAGACTGTGGTATCGAGAAAGTCTATGCTTTTGTCACTCACGTTTGCGGTTAGTTTGATAGAAGGATGGTGGTTGTTGAGAATTTCAAAGAATTCCCAAAACTGTTCGATAGAATAAGTCCAAACCATAAAAATGTCATCCAAAAAGCGTCCGTAAAAAAGTGGGTCAAATGGACAGAGGGGCAACACCTCACGTTCCCACTCTGCCATGAAACGGTTTGCGTACGAAGGGGCGAATCGTTTGCCCATTGCTGTCCCTGAAGTTTATAAATATGTTTTAACATTAAATGTGAAATCGTTTCGACTAAGACAAATCTCTAAAAGCTGTAGAATTGCATCGTCGGGTCTGTTTGGATCTGGATTTCTATTAAAAGCTTTACGAACTGCCGTTAAACCAGTAGTGTTATCGATATTGGTATACATAGAAGAAACGTCGATAGAAATTAAAATAGCATTAGAGGGAACTCGAAGATTTTTTATTTTATTGACAAAATCGGTTGTGTCTTTAAGGTAGGCGCGATGTTGGCATGCTAGAGGTAGTAAGAAATGATCAATGTATTCTGACACTGCATATGACTCACTACCACAGTCAGATATAATCGGGCGGCCTTTAGGGATTTTATTCGAGATAAACCACTCCTTGGTTGGATTCTTATGGATTTTAGGCAAAGTGTACAAAAGTCTCTCGCGACAATCAGGTTTGGCAGACAGATAGTCATATTGTTTCTGTTTGAGATAACTAGTTTTGACTAAATCGGCAAGAATATTATTAATCATGTTAGCAGTTTCTTTGAAAATTGGTTTCGGTAAAATGGCATAATGTTTAGGATTATTCAGTTGATTCTCTGCTTCTGAAACGTAATCCTCCCTATTCAGAATGACACAACATGAACCTTTGTCACTCTTTTTAATAACAATGCTATCGTCTTTCTTAAGTAAGTTTAACGCTTCACGTTCCACTCGTGTGAGATTAGGCTTTTCGTGTGTTATGGAAAGGTTCACTGTTTGGCTATTCATACTAGCAAATGCTTTCAATATTTCAGGATGGATGGCGGACTGAGGGGGTGTCCACGTGGATTTAGGAATAAACATTGTTCTAGCACCACGTGGGGGGTGGTTTCGAAAAAAATATGTGCAGCTAAGATTTCGTTGAAATCGTTCAATGGATGGTCGGAGATAATTCAAGTTAGCTATCTTTGGTGTGGGAATAAACTGAAGTCCACGGTCTAAGATTGAATGCTGAAGGGGTGTGAGATTTTTGCGGCTCAAGTTAACTACAGTTTGGCCTAGCGGTGGCCTCTCAGTATTTTTTGACCCGTGTATGATAGTATACGTCCAATTTTTGTACGTTTTCCTCTTACTTCGACGTGCGTCATTGTTTTTTTTAAAGCTTATACCAAAAACGTATTCGACGTGCGGCTATGTATTAGACAAATTTTCTGTAAGCATGGTTTACGCGTGACAGGGCCCTTAACCTAAGTTAAAAAGTTGCTTTAATTAAAATTGTAGGTTTGCTACAATTCAATAATCCCCTAGTATAGATATTAATTGACAGTCACTAAGGCAACATCTGTCCTGTAGGAGACTTTGCATTTACTTTAAATTTCTGAGTCAAATCTAGCATTCGACAGTCTTTCAACAAGTCTCTATTGATATAATAAACCATGAATAAATACTTATGTTTTGTTCTGTTGTTCTCCGTATCAGCCTTGATTCTTATTGATGCCGGTAAATATTCTTTCTTATAGTAATATTTTTTTAAGAAATTCTCTCGGTCGCATGAAGAGAGAGTACATGTATACAATTGCTTTGACGTTGTTATTTATGGATAAAACTGATCGTTAACTGCTCCTAAAGTGGTTGTAAACCTATCAAGTACTATTTCGCTGACTAAAATAATCGCAATGGCGTTTGCATTATTCACATTGACAAAAATTGATCGAGTCTGTTAGCACATGTTTCCTAATAGAGGTGTGTTGATGTGTCGAATTGATGTAATGAAGGATTTATATATATTATATTGTTTTTTATTGTGTTTCGAGCACCGATTTGCGTCGATTTGCACCATTCCAATTGTCAGTCAGACGTCTATGGGTCTTGTAATTCCAGTAAAACAATTCGTTGTATGGCATCACTATCGCAAAAGCTGCTTATAATGTATTAACATCTTGTGCGATGGCGACTTCGTAAACGGTTAAGCGTGACTATAATGACAGGAAAATAGAAATGGAGCAAAGTAAATGAGAACAATTGTAAAAATTTATGATTTTTATTATATTTTTGCATGTTATTATAAATAAGATTTAGAAAAAAATCAAAACAATCTCCTTTTGTCTATTGCTAACCTATAACTTGAGAATAAAAGAATCAAAAGCAAACTATCACTATGCATTTTGACTGAATATCCTAGCAACAACCATTCATTTAATGATCCACAGTGAAACAACATAAACACTGCATTTATTATATAGTATGTGTGTAAAATATTATGTAAATTGTGATAGCCTGTACATAATTTTGTGATCATGTACTTGAACGCAGCAACATAAACTGTCCATCTAATACACACATACCTGTGTATTTTTAAGCTATTTGTAAATCAAGATAGTGTGTAACGTTTTCTTTTTAAATTATGTCCTTGTTTTTCATGTATTTATTGTATTATGCCCATGGGCTGAAGGTTAGACAGGACCACGTTATTTTTCATTTATTTATTTATTTATTTATTTATATATTTATATATTTATTTATTTATTTATTTATTTATTAATTTATTAATTTATTTATTTATTTATTTATTTATTAATTTATTAATTTATTTATTTATTCATTCATTTATTTATTTATTTATTTATTTTTTCAGAATGTGATTACACATATTCAAATAATAAATATATAGATCATGATTACTGGAACGTATATCAGAAGTCCCGAACCAGAATGACTGTGATCAAGAATGTAATGATAATACCCAGTGTGCATTACAAGCACAAAATAATTGTTACCTATATGGAGCACCACTCATTTCATTATTTCAAAATACAGATCTGACCCAATGTGAAGAAAGTTGCAACCAGATGAACGAATGCATAACGTTGAGTTTCCATGGAGACGTTAATCGATGTTATATTTTTAACGTTACCGTGGCCAACTTACCAAGTAATTTCCATGTAAATGAGGCTGATGGGGATACCATAGCCGAAAAAGTCTGTGTTTAATTAAAATATGTTTATCATTATATAACTGTTTTATTACTAAAGGTTTATTCAAATCACCACCTGCAGTGCTCAGCGAACACGAATTTAAGACACATGTGACGCTTTTTGATGCTTTAGTTGACATGTTCTGTTCTGAAGCGGTTTTGTATAAGGATAATGACCTCTAAATCGATAAAATGTTTACCGTCTTTCTATCTAAAGCGTAATACATCTAAAGGAAATAACGTATTCATAGCTAAATATTGTTTGAATATGTACGATACAGAATTGAGTAAGATTTTTGGTAAAGAATTGAAGCTGACAGAAAATCAAAAACATAACTTATATGAATATTTATAAGCTGGAAAGAATGTGCCCATATCTCTTCAAATGAGAGTAGGCAAATCGATGATTGATGTGTTATCAGGCATTTCCAGTGAAATATCGGAGCAAATGTCTGACATAGTCATGTAGCGTATTGATAAATCGATAGTCAGTCCATTACATTACATTATTAAAGAGCAAATTCCCACACTCCTGCCATAAAAACCCTCAACTACAAGACTAAATATAATATCTGTATAAAATTATATATCTAGCTATCATAGAGACGTTACTTAAACAAAATATAATATCTGTATAAAATTATATATCTAGCTATCATAGAGACGTTACTTAAACAAAATATAATATCTGTATAAAATTATATATCTAGCTATCATAGAGACGTTACTTAAACAAAATATAATATCTGTATAAAATTATATATCTAGCTATCATAGAGACGTTACTTAAACAAAATATAATATCTGTATAAAATTATATATCTAGCTATCATAGAGACGTTACTTAAACAAAATATAATATCTGTATAAAATTATATATCTAGCTATCATAGAGACGTTACTTAAACAAAATATAATATCTGTATAAAATTATATATCTAGCTATCATAGAGACGTTACTTAAACAAAATATTACATCTGCTTCAAATTGGATTATTCAGTGCTGTTGATTAGATAGTCACAGAAGGGTTATATTAACAACTTTAAACAACCCTTAAAACGATACGTTAAGCTAAATAAGAAGTTGATCAGAATGATTATCTTGGTTGTTAGTGGACGGCTGATTAATTACTAGCTTTATGTTTGTTTCATTTTGTGCTACAGCGTGACTTGATTCCTTACCACGGAACTGGTTTGTTTTACATCTTGACCTACAATTCGTATGAAGAATATTTTTAAACAAAAATAATACAAATGAATCGCATGTCTTTCCGTTTTATTGTAAAGCAACACATACTCCGATTAACTTTTGTTTCTGGACACTCTAAATGAGGGAAACTGAGTTAACACATAGAAACAAGTGTCTCAGAAGTACCTCTTCAGCAGTTATAATATAAATCTAACCTTAGTTTCGTTCCGAACAGTACCACGAGTACTCCAAACACAAAAGCTAATGTAATAACTGGTACCACAATCTTTGCAATTATAGCCGAATTCTGATCTTCACTCCCTACAAATTAACACGACATTTGGTTCGAAATGACACGAAACTTGCTCGAGAACCTAACATCATCACTGTCGCTAAGCAACACTCTCGCTATCGATTACAGAAATATTTGTTGATGTTGATGTTTTATAATATATATATGTGTAATATTGAACCTTGAAATTTTATGAGTAAACCTGAAAGGTTGAGCCTGAAATTGTGTTTTAATATCTTAAACTGAACTGAATTCGCAACAAAATTAAAGTATAGTTAAAGCTTATATATATGTAAGTATAAATCTAAACATAACTTGGTAGTTATCGTTAATCTCAATAAACAATAGACTAGTAAAAAGTAGAAGTAGTCTTATCATGACGCTTTTTTGTAAATAATGGTTGAAAGAAAGAAGCTTTTTTGTAAATAATGGTTGAAAGAAAGAAGCTTTTTTGTAAATAATGGTTGAAAGAAAGAAGCTTTTTTGTAAATAATGGTTGAAAGAAAGAAGCTTTTTTGCAAATAATGGTTGAAAGAAAGAAGCTTTTTTGTAAATAATGGTTGAAAGAAAGAAGCTTTTTTGTAAATAATGGTTGAAAGAAAGAAGCTATTTTGATGCCCTGAAAATGACCATGGAATATTACTAAACCAATTGGGTCAAATTACAGCTGCAGACAGTTATACTTTAAAACGTCTAACCTTCATTGGCGTCTCCCGGGAATACAAGCTGTTGTTTAACAGTACAATCTATTCCTTGGTATCCATCTGAACAGTTACAAGCTCCATCTATATTATTACACTCTGTTTCTAGTTTACAGAATCTTGATGAACAATTTAACAAACAGTCTTGTCCATATTTTCCATTATAACATTCTAGAGAAAGAAAATATCAAAAAAGTTAATGTCGGTGGAGGTGAATGAGGTGAAGTTTAAAACCACACGATGGTGATACCGTCAAGTGCACGCTATTACAGACAGGCGTTCATCGAGGCTATTCCAAGTTTTTATATCTTATAAATTGCTTTCTTAGAAAGCATATTACAGAATGACAACAATATCCAATCACGACCGTTAGCCCTCAGTGTCCATTCAATATTTTACCTCGTGTACAATCTATTGACTGGTATCCTGGTTGACATCCATCAATACATTCTCCTGTTTTACTCTCACATTGTAAATTACTATCATTACATTTTCTATCTGAACATTTCATATCACAAACTTCACCATAAAAACCTTCTGTACAACCACCTTGACAACTACCATAGATATGATGACATGGTGATGTTTCTACTAAACAATTTCTATCTGAACATTGTTTTAAACATCCAGCACCGTATGTACCATTATCACACACTAGAAATGTTAAGCGAAAGAATTCATGGATAAATTGAAGCAAAGTCAAGTCAAAGGATTACTGTGTTATCTAATATGAAGTTAAAATTTGATAAACATAGTCTTCTCTAGAAAAAAGTATAACAAAAACTTTATTTTGACGAGAAAAATTACCGGAGGACGGGCCTCCACTCATCTAGGTGAGCCACTGTCTACTGTAAAAAATAGTAAAACATAAAACTTTACTTTGACTACAAGTTGTTCCTGTCCATCCATCAGAACAACCATTAGGACATTCACCAGTCTCTGAACATCTTTTATTATTTAAACAATGACAGAAGTTGGTACAATCTGAACCAAACGTTCCTCCAGAACATACTGAAATGAAGTAATAAATCCCGGATGTAAAAATTAAGATAATATCATCACTCCAATAGAGCACTGTCTCTTCCGATGAAAAGTCTATCCCGAGCTCATTGGACTACATGTATTGAAATACTGTTTGTAATCGGTGTAATAGACGATACGTTCCTATAGTTTGTATAATATTTCGTGATTAACATACCAGAGAATCTGTTGTTGAGAAAGGGTACGATTCGTTTCCTACGATTGTTTTTCATTTAATTCTTCTTTAATTTAATATTATTCTTAAGTTCAAATGAATAAAGTCTTACCATATATCTCCACTTCACATAATGTTAAATATCTTCCATTATGACTGATACGATCATTAGTGATATTAACATAACGACCATATATAACATGACTACACTCTATATTTTTAACAATTGGTGGCGTCGAACTCAGGCCTTCTTTATAACATAGTTCTGGTTCTCCATTCTCTTTAATAACATGTAGTAAAATTCCATTCACTGATGCTAAATCTGAAAACAAGATTTGAAAAATAACACCAATAACTGAAATCTTATAACAATGTTATTTATATATCACTGATATTTGACTATTTTTAGGGATGTTATAAATGTTTAATTATCAAAGTGAATTAGAATTGATTCAATCAATGTAATTAAAATATGATCAAACTTTTATTCCGAGTGAATTACCATTGTTAATAATAATAATATTTCTCTACTGACCCCTATTAGCTGAAAGATAAAATAAAAATAAATATTACATAATAATGAATAAGTTCCTTTTTTATATCTACATTAAAGACGTGTACCAACTGAGGCCCAGTGGCGAAGGGGGCAGCCCTGAAAGCAAGCAGCCCCATAACTAGGTTAGAAATTTGGGCAATCTCAAATATTTCGCCCCTCCCCCTCCCGGACGTAAATCTGGCTCCGCCACTGCCGAGGCCCGTATATTGGATACAAGCAATTGGCCAGGAGCAAAACTTCCAGGTTTTATTCAGGTTAAGGTCTATGATATTTCTTAGTATCATGTGCTTTGGCATTATCCTTAACGGATTTGAGAATTTCGTGAATTTTGAAAGATGCGATAGAGACTGAGACTAGTATAGTTTGTAAATTTTGGACATTGTTAGTGAAAAACTTTAATCTTACGTTGGATGATGATGTGTTTAATAGGATAATCTTCTTCTAGATCTATTCCCAACCATTTACCAGTTTTATTATAGTTATAACATTTGTCAGGTATATTAGTAGTTCTATCACCAGCTTCTCTCTTTGTTCTGTTAGTCTCAACCTGACTTGGTGATTTATTTAAAGCTACATTCTCTATAAAAATATTTATTTCATCATTAGGTACATAAACTGTTAATATTAGCTTTAACGTCTTAACAAATTATATTGGTTTTATAATGTTTAATGTCCAAGTGTAATACAAAAAAAAACATTACGCAATAATC
>NW_008709540.1:233720-237671 GCF_000327385.1 Lottia gigantea
GCACTATTTTAACAGTGATATTTCTATATCTCTCTACAATTGATGTATTGAACACTATTTTAACAGTGATATTTCTATATCTCTCTACAATTGATGTATTGAACACTATTTTAACAGTGATATTTCTATATCTCTCTACAATTGATGTATTGAGCACTATTTTAACAGTAGTATTTCTATATCGGTCTACAATTGATGTATTGAGTACTATTTTAACAGTGGTATTTCTATATCGCTCTACAATTGATGTATTGAGTACTATTTTAACAGTGATATTTCTATATCGCTCTACAATTGATGTATTGAGTACTATTTTAACAGTGGTATTTCTATATCGCTCTACAATTGATGTATTGAACACTATTTTAACAGTGGTATTTCTATATCGCTCTACAATCGATGTATTGAACACTATTTTAACAGTGGTATTTCTATATCGCTCTACAATTGATGTATTGAGTACTATTTTAACAGTGGTATTTCTATATCGCTCTACAATTGATGTATTGAGTACTATTTTAACAGTGGGATATCTTTAACTATCTATAACTCTCTGCAATTGATGTATTGAGTACCATTTTAACAGTGGTATTTCTATACCGCTCTTCATTGTAGTTACTTTAGAGCTTAATAAAATTTTGAAAATGTAGAATTTTTATTTACTTTTTGAATCAATTTGAGAAGATAAGTGTTTATCTGTGTCGTTTTGACCAGGCTCTCTCTTCGGGCCTGGTTTTGACACCATTTAGTAAAGCTGTCAAGCTGGGAATATACGACGTACCATTGAGTAAAGCTGTCAAGCTGGGAATATACGACGTGCCATTGAGTAAAGCTGTCAAGCTGGGAATATACGACGTGCCATTGAGTAAAGCTGTCAAACTGGGAATATACGACGTACGATTGAGTAAAGCTGTCAAACTGGGAATATACGACGTACCATTGAGTAAAGCTGTCAAACTGGGAATATACGACGTACCATTGAGTAAAGCTGTCAAACTGGGAATATACGACGTACCATTGAGTAAAACTGTCAAACTGGGAATATACGACGTACCATTGAGTAAAGCTGTCAAACTGGGAATATACGACGTGCCATTGAGTAAAGCTGTCAAGCTGGGAATATACGACGTACCTTTGAGTAAAGCTGTCAAACTGGGAATATACGACGTGCCATTGAGTAAAGCTGTCAAGCTGGGAATATACGACGTACCATTGAGTAAAGCTGTCAGGCTGGGAATATACGACGTGCCATTGAGTAAAGCTGTCAAGCTGGGAATATACGACGTGCCATTGAGTAAAGCTGTCAATATACGACGTGCCATTGAGTAAAGCTGTCAGGCTGGGAATATACGACGTGCACTTGAGTAAAGCTGTCAAGCTGGGAATATACGACGTGCCATTGAGTAAAGCTGTCAAGCTGGGAATATACGACGTGCCAATGAGTAAAGCTGTCAAGCTGGGAATATACGACGTACCATTGAGTAAAGCTGTCAAGCTGGGAATAGACTACACACGGTGTCTGGTGGGGTATGCGGTGTGAGAGGACTAAGTATAATAAAATATGTTAACACCAACCCCTTTCCTACTGACCTGACTAATCTTGTGTCGTTCACATTTATTTACAGTCAGAAATCCACTTTTAGCGTAGAATGGGCTTCCATGGCGCAAATTTATTATGGCTGAAAACGGATGTAAGATACTCGCTGGTTTTATTGTCGTGAAGTTCACCAACGCGTAATGTGCCCTCACACCATAATGATTACCAGTTGCGAATAATGAGCCATGAGCATCAGCACAGGACGCAACTCACAACTCACATGCATGAGTGTTGCATTCGAAATATATGACCGATATTCTTATTTGCAGTCAAACGCCCCTTTACATTTAATAGTTTTCTTCATATCATCTGACAGCATCCGCCATCTGATTTAAATACATATCTGGATGATTTGATTCGTATTTTATACAGGTTACTACACCCCCATAAACCATCAAGAAGTTAAATGATATTTTATTAAGCACAAATTAACTACGGTTGAGCAAACATAAGATTTCAAGTCATGGGAAAGTTAGCATTTGAAATAAACTCTCTGATTAAAAAAAACACAAACAAAACATTTCCATTGAAACAACCATCATCACGGCTGTAACTATGGTCTTTGTACTATGAGGCAACTTTTGTTGGACGAGACGTCCGGGTTGGTTTTAAACAAGGGCTTTCAACCTTTACCCCTTTCAGGATCGTTGATCGATTTCATTACCCCTGAACACCCTTCTATTTCGTGATTTTCTTTTTCATGTGGAGAATATAGTCTAATTGAAAACAACAATTTAAGATATAATTGTCCAAAAATTCTATGCTAGATTACAAGGCGCCTCAAAACCCCGAAACATTTGAAAATTACCCCCTACTTTAAACAGTAACCACCTTGTCCGTAGACATAATATCTTTCCTGTTTTTGTCAAATTCGCCATGAGACATTTGCCTCGTAGACTGTGGGAGATCTGGCGACAATCTGTCATGGAATGGTTCTGGCTGTAAGGCTTATAATTTTAGCAGATTCGAGAAAGAAACATGGCTTATATTGAAATAAAGAGGATTGTATTCTTATTACGTCAAATCAATCATAATAGACACGAACATCCAACCAGACTTTGTAACGTGCATTTCAAAATGTGATAATCTGGACTATTATATAATACCTAAGTATAAGACAAATTTGTAACCAAAAGAAAAGTTCCTAAAATGTACATAAATTCCAAATCTCATACACTCCCCCGATGTAGCTAAACTGTAATGAAATGAAACAGCTGGTCATCACACACAGCTCGTGAAGCACATTGCATAAAACAAAATAATGTTCATGAGATTGGCACTTATATTATTGGGCACAAGTTCTTTAATCCATGATTTTATCTTTGAACTAGCTTTGACGGCTGCTGTTCTCTTTGGTCGAAGTTCATCAGTTTGCGTAGATGACTGAGTAGTTCCAATAGCTTCATCTGAATGAATTTTGGATTGATTATCTAGTCTTGCTCTTTCGATGACAGAATCAGTAGCTCCACGATCTCGGATGCTCGTTTCAATTGAATACAGACGTTGGAAGGTCTCTTTAAAGTAATGACTTTTCCATTTTTACTCTGTACTAGTAGTTCAGCCCCTCGAACATTGCCATCATTACCAGTAATAAATCGTGTTACCCTTCCAAGTTTCCATACTGTTCGGGGTTGATTATCATCATGGACTATTACAACGTCGTCCTTGGCTATTCTTCTGGATCCCTGGATACCCGTATTGTGAGAATTGCGTAACTCAAGTAGGTATTCATAACGCCAGCGACTCCAAAAGTCTTCAAGCAACGAATTAAAATCATCAAATCTGGATCTTAAATCTGAAGTGGTGACTTCTTGATATATGGCATTTTTATCTTCTGGTTTGTCTAACAAACGTCTACCATGTAAAAGATGCGATGGGGTGAGTGGCTCTGCTATATCTTCTGTAGTGACATAAGATATTGGTCTAGAGTTTAATACAGCTTCTACTTCCGTTATAACGGTTCCGAGTTCATCGTGGGTCAATCTGGCTCCTCCAATACATTTCTCGAGACATCTCTTGGCGCTTTTAATCATCCTTTCAAAGATCCCTCCCCACCATTGTGCCTTCTCTAAGTTAAATGACAACTTCATCTGATGGAGTATTTTGGTCGCGGCTTTAAACGTTTTACCATTTTCTGAGATTATATGTACTGGTGTCCCTCGTCGTGATGTAAATCTTCTGAAGCTGCATATAAAGGCATGAGTTGACATATCTGTGTATAGTGTATAGGCATAACCATGTCTTCTGTAACTCATCGGTTGTCGTCTTGATGAACATGGGTCCAGCGAAATCAACACCAATATGACTGAATGGGAAAGATCTTCTGACTCTAAAATCTGGCAGAGGTGGAGCAG
>NW_008709540.1:299062-305262 GCF_000327385.1 Lottia gigantea
TTGCGTACTAATGCTCAGTTCACACCAACGGCGCTTTGATCGCGCTTTAAAGCGGCGTAAAAAGCTGTACCAAAGCGTAACAAAGCTCGACTAATAGATCTTTGGAAAGCTTTGAGCAAAGCTGGATATTCGGCAAGAGCGCCAAAAAATTTTAAACTGTTTAAAAATTATGGGCGCTCTGTCACGAATTGATTAAAGCGCCGAGAACGTATCAAAGCTTAACAAAGCGTAACAAAGTTCAGCAAAGCTTGACTCAAAGCATAGGAGAGCTTAACATAGCTTTATTCAAAGCGAGGACCCCAGTCTTCACGGTCTGTCACCACTTGATCAAAAGCGGCATGAAATCGGCCATTTCGGAATTTTCCAATGCGTAACAGAGCTTAGCAATGCACAACAGAGCTTGATAATCGTATCAGAGCGTGATTTAAAGCGTCATAACCGCATCAAAGCTTAATAAAGCTTATCAAAGCGTGATTTAAAGCGTAACAAGGCCTGATCAAATCGGGAAATAATTCGTCCCCAAAGCGTAACCAATTCGTATCAGAGCTTATCAGAGCGTAACATTACTTAGGAGATCGTGATATTTTTGGAAAAGTAAACAAAAAATGATGGCGCTTTGCTCGCCGATTTAAAGCGCAGCATTCGCCGTTGGTGTGAACTAGGCATAAGGGGCGAATCGTTTGCCCATGGCTGTCCCTGAAGTTTGTAAATATGTTTTACCATTAAATGTTAAATCGTTTCGACTGATACAAATCTCTAAAAGCTGCAGAATTGCATCGTCGGGTCTGTTTGGATCTGGGTTTCTATTAAAAGCTTTACGAACTGCCGTTACACCAGCAGTGTTATCGATATTGGAATACATAGAAGAAACGTCGATATAAATTAATAGCATTAGAGGGAACTCGAAGATTTTTTATTTTATTGGCAAAATCGGTTGTGAAGGCGCGATGTTGACATGCTAGTAAGAAATGATCAATGTATTCTGACACTGCATATGACTCACTACCACAGTCAGATATAATCGGGCGGCCTTTAGGGATTTTATTCGAGATAAACCACTCCTTTGTTGGATTCTTATGGATCTTAGGCAAAGTGTACAAATGACTCTCACGAGGGTTTGAGCAGCGTCTTAGAGAAATGATGACAGTTGTTCGATGAGTTGTTGCTTGTTGGAAAATGTTGTATAATATTTGGAAGAAGATTTACCTATGAATTAAAATCCAAAGGACAAACGACATTTCTCCAACAATAAAAAAAAATGTTTTTAAGGTAATATTGAAACCACTCCTGGAGATATCCTCTGATTGCGAAGGCCCCAAGACTACGACAGATCCCATTAAGCCAGACTCAGTCCAACGCTTTACAGATGTCGCAGAATTGTCGCATCAATCATTGCTGATCGATGGCTTGACAGAAAAAGATCGATTAGTTGAATGTCCGTGCAAAAACACAATTTGTGATACTGGCCTATAGTTAGTACAGTTTTATGGATCATCCTTTATAGGTATTGGCTGATTTCCAGATAAAGGCACTTGTTTGAAAGAAAGGCTAAGATTGAATAAGTTACATAATGGGAAACAGATATCTCAGCTGACAGTAATTGTGCACTGATTTGATCAGGACCGTTAAATTTGAAGTATCAAGTGTTGTCTTTAACTTTCTGAGGGTGAGTTGAATGTGATTTAGTGAATTTGGGTTTTGCTCGAGAGAAGGAAGGAGTGTATCAGTGTTGTCTATTTGTAACTGTTTGGTTACTATATCTAATCATAGATTTTAATTACTTTTTTTTTTGGATTGAAGTCAAAATAGATATCTACAGCTATATAGCATGAAGCAGCTTGGAGTCATTTACTATCTTTACATACTTTTAAAAATGAAAAAGAAATGAAATGATATTTACATCATACTTTTGCACTTGATTGGCCTAATAAAGACGGACAACACCATGATAGAACTTGCCGAGACAGCCTTTTCTTATTGGAATTCCAACTGTCGAGGAGGGCATCTCCTTGCGCAGCCTGTATTACACGGGGTCTCGGTACTTTGTCCCGTCTAAACGAATAGACGCTCTTTTTCAAGTCACATGCATCGGATTTTAAAATACATTCAATTTTAACTCGATCAATACCAGGATCGAACCCAGGACCTTTATGTTGTTGAGCAAGCGACCATTTTTGTTTCATTTTGTAATAGTTTAATAACCAAAAGCAAAAAGTTCATCAACATATTACATAATAAAAATTTGTTACTAAAACCACAGAAAGCTTCAATTCAAAACATTATACTACTCATAATATTTAATTTAATCAACGTTTCAAAAAATTACACTGCCATCATCAATATTTAATCTCTACTCTAAAGATATTATTTAAGGGAGGTTACATTAACTAACTTATAACAATAAATAAAAAGGCCCCATCGGCAACCGCACTCGTGTATCTATAGGTGTTCAATATTTCACGAGGGGATTGGCGTCATACTGGAAAAATATATAGTTCCGACTGTATATAATATAATACGTGTAATACTGATAGAATTATAACATGGGTATGAATCTCTTAGTATCGAAAGCGAAATTCAAGAATTCGTTATAGATTTTATAAAACACTTAGTATAATAAAATTAACTCTTAAAAGAGTCACTGTATAAAAATTTGAATTAACAAAATATAAAATATAGCCTTTTATAAACTCTATGTTAATTATCTAACTGTATAAACTAGTACAAAGCAGGAAGGTCAAAACAATTAGAAAAAATATTAAACATCTAAATCTAAAACAATTACAAAAAAAATTTAAACAAAAATAATTCACGAAGAAAAAAAGAATTAAAATTGATAGTTGTTCTATTTATAAATTTTCAAATATATTTAATATAGGCCCAGATCTACAGACTGCATATAAAATTCACCATTAAACTAAAGTTAATGTTATTCGGGAAGAATAGAATTGAATAAGTTAAAGAAGTTGATCAGAAGGAGTGTCTTTGTTGTTACTGGGTGGTTGAGTAACTAGTGTTTCTTGTAGTGGTACATTGTTATTTACTGCTTGGTTTGCTCTACATCTTAACCTAAAAGTCATACAAGTAATATTTTTAAGCAACAATAATACAAATAAGTTAATTGGGAAACTGAGTTTAAGGGACAGTACGCCATTTTTGTGACCAATCATACTTTAGTCTAAACCAATCAGTAATAGTGCTCACAGCTCACCGTCGAAATTTGAGCCTTCAAATCAATGTGTGTCCAGAATTATCCGCTTTGAATGTTAAAATGACGACTCGCCATTTTAAGACATTCTGTGATATATAGAAATAGTAAGTTACATTCCTAGTTATGCGATTTTCGTACATTTCCAGTACTTCTGGAGACTATTTACATATATTCAAAACTTAAATCTACCCCCCAAAGTGGCACATCTGTCTCTTTAACACGCCGAGAAGCCCGATGAAAACGAGTTTCCAGGGGCGTAACTAAGGGTTTTTTTTCTATGAGGCAAAACATCATTTTGTCTTTAAAGTCAGAATTGTCTTACATCGCAATACTTTCAACAGACTTCAAACAGTAACAACCTTTACTGTAGACTCATAGATTCATAAAATAATCAATATATTTACAGGATATCATATTTATATTTTCAAGTTTTAAACAATTTATTGTTTGTTAAATTAAAGTTATTTTTATTGGTAACTAGACAACAGTAAAGTCTCAAAACAATACTTCTTAAGTATAGTCTTACCTTCGTCTTAAAACAAACACGAGTACTACAGCTACAGTAGCTGATACAATAATGATTACAAGACTTAACCAAATTGTTTGATCTTCAGTTCCTGTAAATTAAGCCAATAAGGGTCTAGTTCTAGCTTGTTAATACAATCTAAGCAAAAGATTATATATTGCAGTTAACCTCAATCTCAAAAGGCTATAGACCTGAAATTTAGCAACATTCCGAGAACTCGGTAATGAGAAGAGAAGGAATAATTTATCAATTGAAGATAAGAATGATATTTATAAACTTTGTAAAGATAGTTTTACTTATCAAATCAGGTTGTTTTCTATATCATGGTGGACACAAATATTTGATGAATGTTTTGATGCCCTTGTACTATGACTAATGACTATTAATTGGGTCAGATGATTTCGGACAGTTTTATTTAAAAACATGTTACCTCCATTGGCGTCTCCCGGGAATACAAGCGGTTGTTTAACAGTACAATCTATTCCTTGATATCCATCGGAACAGTTACAAGCTCCATCTATATTATTACACTCTGTTTCTAGTTTACAGAATCTTGATGAACAATTTAACAAACAGTCTTGTCCATATTTTCCATTATAGCATTCTAGAGAAAGAAAATATCAAAAAAGTTAATGTCGGTGGAGGTGAATGAGGTGAAGTTTAAAACCACACGATGGTGATACCGTCAAGTGCAAGCTATTACAGACAGGCGTTTATCGAGGCTATTCCTAGTTTTTATATCTTATAAATTGCTTTCTTAGAAAGCATATTACAGAATGACAACAATATCCAATCACGACCGTTAGCCCTCAGTGTCCATTCAATATTTTACCTCGTGTACAATCTATTGACTGGTATCCTGGTTGACATCCATCAATACATTCTCCTGTTTTACTCTCACATTGTAAATTACTATCATTACATTTTCTATCTGAACATTTCATATCACAAACTTCACCATAAAAACCTTCTGTACAACCACCTTGACAGCTACCATAGATATGATGACATGGTGATGTTTCTACTAAACAATTTCTATCTGAACATTGTTTTAAACATCCAGCACCGTATGTACCATTATCACATACTAGAAATGTTAAGCGAAAGAATTTATGGATAAATTGAAGCAAAGTCAAGTCAAAGGTTTACTGTGTTAAGTTGAAATTTGATAAACATAGTCTACTCTAGAACAAAGCAAAAAAAACTTTATTTTGACAAGAAAAATTCCCGAAGGACGGGCCCCCACTCATCTAGGTGAGCCACTGTCTACTATAAAAAAAATAGTAAAACATAAAACTTTACTTTGACTACAAGTTGTTCCTGTCCATCCATCAGAACAACCATTAGGACATTCACCAGTCTCTGAACATCTTTCATTATTTAAACAATGACAGAAGTTGTTACAATCTGAACCAAACGTTCCTACAGAACATACTGAAATGAAGAGATATTAAGAAATGGAAGATGTAGAAATTGAGAATTTTGCTCACGTCAGACCACTAGAGTACCGTCTCTTGCGATGGAAAGATTACCACGAGTTCATTCGACTACATTTTATACATTTAATAAAAATGAATAAAGTCTAACCATATATCTCCACTTCACATAATGTTAAATATCTTCCATTATGACTTATACGATCATTACTGATATTAACATAACGACCATATATAACATGACTACACTCTATATATTTAACAAATGGTGGCGTCGAACTCAGACCTTCTTTATAACATAGTTCTGGTTCTCCATTCTCTTTAGTAACATGTAGTAAAATTCCATTCACTGATGCTAAATCTGAAAACAAGATTTGTAAAATAACACCAATAACTGAAATCTTATAACAATGTTATTTATATATCACTGATATTTGACTATTTTTAGGGATGTTATATATATTTGATTATCAAAGTGAATGTTAATAATAATATTTCTCTACTCACCCTTTTCCGCTGAAAGAGAAAAACAAAATAACAATTACAATCATGTTGTAATAATAGATAAGTTCCCTTTTTCATTTCTAAATTAAAGATGTGTACCAACTTAGACCTGTATATTTGATACAAGACCTTGACCAGGAGCAAAACGTCCAGGTTTTATTCAGGTTAAGGTCTATGATATTCCTTTGTATCATGTGCTTTGGCATTATCCTAAACGGATTTGAGAATTTCGTGAATTTTGAAAGATGCGATAGAGACTGAGACTAGTATAGTTTGTAAATTTTGGACATTGTTAGTGAAAGACGTTAATCTTACGTTGGATGGTGATGTGTTTAATAGGATAATCTTCTTTTAGATCTATTCCCAACCATTTACCAGTTTTATTATAGTTATAACATTTGTCAGGTATATTAGTAGTTTTATCACCAGATTCTCTCTTTGTTCTGTTAGTCTCAACCTGACTTGCTGATTTATTTAAAGCTACATTCTCTATAAATTCTTTATATCATTATTAAAGGGGTNG
>NW_008709540.1:305909-328452 GCF_000327385.1 Lottia gigantea
TTTATATATTATAATCTAAATCATTCTATTTTTTTCAGTTTTATGACTGATATTACCTGGTCCAAACTTAACACCTGTATTTAATATATTATAATCTAAATCATTCTATTTTTTTCAGTTTTATGACTGATATTACCTGGTCCAAACTTAACACCTGTATTTAATATATTATAAATTAAATCATTCTATTTTTTTTCAGTTTTATGACTGATATTACCTGGTCCAAACTTAACACCTGTATTTAATATATTATAATCTAAATCATTCTATTTTTTTCAGTTTTATGACTGATATTACCTGGTCCAAACTTAACACCTGTATTTAATATATTATAATCTAAATCATTCTATTTTTTTCAGTTTTATGACTGATATTACCTGGTCCAAACTTAACACCTGTATTTAATATATTATAATCTAAATCATTCTATTTTTTTCAGTTTTATGACTGATATTACCTGGTCCAAACTTAACACCTGTATTTAATATATTATAATCTAAATCATTCTATTTTTTTCAGTTTTATGACTGATATTACCTGGTCCAAACTTAACACCTGTATTTAATATATTATAATCTAAATCATTCTATTTTTTTCAGTTTTATGACTGATATTACCTGGTCCAAACTTAACACCTGTATTTAATATATTATAATCTAAATCATTCTATTTTTTTCAGTTTTATGACTGATATTACCTGGTCCAAACTTAACACCTGTATTTAATATATTATAATCTAAATCATTCTATTTTTTTCAGTTTTATGACTGATATTTCTTACAACCTGTATTTCAAAAATCACAAAAATGATTATTTATCTTGTATTACGCTAAATGAATATTATATAATAGTAATTAAATTAAATGTCTTGTTATTTAGCTAAATGTTAACTATAGTCTTATTTTGACTTATTTTAGGAAATGTGTAAATAATTATACCTTCGGGTGAAAAGGTAATTCAAAGGGATTTGTAAAGAGGTTTTCTAAATTTTGATGTGTATCGGGGACAATGATAGCATCAATTTGCGCCATTCCAATTTTCAATCAGACGTCTGTGGTTCTAGCAATTCTACTAAAACTAAGTGTTTTATGATATCACCCCCACAAAGGTCTTATGTGCCAGAAGCAAATTTGCGGGGGTGACGTCATAAAACACTTAGTCTTAGTGGAATTGCAATCACAGACTTCTGATTGAATATTGGAATGGTGCAAATTGATGCTATCAATGTCCCCGCTAAGCATAAAAAAATTTAGAAATCCTCTTTACAATCTCTTTAACTCGAAAAAGATTTCACATTTTATATATTTTATATTTTCCATGGTGATAGATTTGTGTTTCAAGTTTGATGGAATACAAAGCATTTATATTATAACCTGGTTTGTCTCTCAATCAACAGCGATTCTAAATATCTCCTAATAAAAAGAGAGAATTTGAGATGTCTTATCTCGGTAATGGATCGCTCTACTGCTCACATTCAAAATGCAGATAAAAAGGCTTACGTTTCTGACAGGAAGCACCAGACCATCCAGTAGCACAACCTTTACTGCATTCACCAGAATCTTTATGACATGGTTCATCATTAAAACAGTGACAGGTATAACTCTTATCAGGTCCAAACTTAACACCTGTATTTAATATATTATAATCTAAATCATTCTATTTTTTTCAGTTTTATGACTGATATTACCTAGTCCAAACTTAAAACCTGTATTTAAAAAAATCATAAACTAAATCATATTTTCAGTTTTATGACTGATATTACCTAGTCCAAACTTAACACCTGTGTTTAATATATTATAATCTAAATCATTCTATTTTTTTCAGTTTTATGACTGATATTACCTGGTCCAAACTTAACACCTGTATTTAATATATTATAATCTAAATCATTCTATTTTTTTCAGTTTTATGACTGATATTACCTGGTCCAAACTTAACACCTGTATTTGATATATTATAATCTAAATCATTCTATTTTTTTCAGTTTTATGACTGATATTACCTGGTCCAAACTTAACACCTGTATTTAATATATTATAATCTAAATCATTCTATTTTTTTCAGTTTTATGACTGATATTACCTGGTCCAAACTTAACACCTGTATTTAATATATTATAATCTAAATCATTCTATTTTTTTCAGTTTTATGACTGATATTACCTGGTCCAAACTTAACACCTGTATTTAATATATTATAATCTAAATCATTCTATTTTTTTCAGTTTTATGACTGATATTACCTGGTCCAAACTTAACACCTGTATTTAATATATTATAATCTAAATCATTCTATTTTTTTCAGTTTTATGACTGATATTACCTGGTCCAAACTTAACACCTGTATTTAATATATTATAAATTAAATCATTCTATTTTTTTTCAGTTTTATTTCTTACAATCTGTATTTCAAAAATCACAAAAATGATTATTTATCTTGTATTACGCTAAATGTCTTGTTTTTAGGCTAAATGTCCAACTATAGTCCTTATTTTGACTTGGACCCAGATTTGATGCCTTGAATAAACTTACATTGAGTGAGTGGTATGATAAATAATATTACAATTATCAACTTCCACATTCTAACATGTAGTAGTAGACTTTGTCCTGATAGCGGCGTATTTTTTTCTGTTTCTACCAGTCTGAGGTTTGTTTGCTGCTTCAGTCTGTAGTACACCGGATCTTGGTGTTTTCTCAACCTCTCCCATTTGCATTTCTGACTCAGTGGGACCATACTGAAAGAAGAATTGAATGCATTATTCTATTTCTATGCCTGGATTGAACACCACCTCGTAGATATGTAAGAATGTCGAAAATGTTCCATAAACTTTCATTAAATTGACTTACAGTCTCAGAATGCAAGAGAGCAAATTGTGTTAAATTCCCGGGAAAGGGTCCCGACTAATCTAGATGAGTCACTGACATTCTTTAAAAGGGTTTCCAAAGTTAGTTGAAAGAAAGTCTGCTAATTTAGATGGGGTGGTTTAAGGTGGTTTGTCTAAGACATATTTAAAAAAACAATGTTTAAGATTTAATTCTATTTATTTTTTATTTTTGTTTGTTGAAATTATGATTTAAGTTTACGCATTTATATTGTTTACTCTTCTTGTAACGAGGAAAATGGCTGGAACTCAAATGACGACTGCAGAAGTAAGCATAATATGTGTTTCTTGTTCTTTGATAGTTTTATTTGCAACAGCTTGTAAATAGTTTTATTTTCTCACATCCAAATCGGCGTATGGTGCATGTCAAACTAATAGTATAATATACAAGGCTACAGTTACAAACACTGACACAAATGAACGTAAAAAATATCTGGGACTGACTGAAAACATGTTTACAATGCAGTCGTTTAACAATAAAAAAAGGACCGAACTCCCAAAACACATTTTGCAACTTAGACTGAAAAATAATAAATACAAAATATCCTGGTCAATTGATAGCAGAGTTTAAGCCTACACACATAAAATCAAACCTGTATTTAACTGAAGAGCTTTACATCATTAATGCCCCTAAGCAAACACCTTTAAACAAACGTTATGAACTTGTCCGAAGGTCTACTTGTCTAACTTCAGTAGGGACACCGGCTGAAAATAGGTCAGTTTTCTGAAGATCGCGTGAAACAACATGTTTTTTTACGTTCTGTTTTAATATTTCTATATCGCTCTACAATAGATGTAATTAGCATTATTTTAACAGTGAAATTTTTCATTATTATTATTTATACTGTGATATAGAAATATTAAAACAGAACCTAAAATATCATGTTTGTACTCAGAGGTTCATGCTATGCGATTTTACGACAACCGACCTATTACAACCTGCGTCCCTACATTCGACAAGTGTTTGTCCAACTTCAGTAGGGATATGTTTATGTTTCGAGAACTATTTGTACTGTAAATATATTTTGTTAATGTTTACATATTTATTACGATATATTACACTTTTTATTTTCTAATGGATACCTAATAATAAAAAAAAAACAACGTAGTGCGCACCCTAGTTGTTGCAAATTTCGAATAATAGAAGCCCAAACTATTCCTTAAATATAAATTGGTCTTACATGAGACTGAACTGGTCATTACGTATACGTCTCTCTTGGTTCTTGAGTTAAATGACCGAGGACGAGTTTTTATTGAGTTAGAAAGGCGACAAAAAAGAAAGGCGGGTCGAGGGCTTTTCTAACTCAGTAAAAACGAGTCCATAATTGATAATGTCGTATGACTTGCGCTGCAACGTAACGTTTAGTGTGCCTTGATTTTGAATCTAAAGGTGCGGGCACACGAGCGGTCTTGGTCGGAGACTTTTGTCGCCGATTAGTGTCTTGTCTTGAGTTTCAACGAGGAGACTAAAATCTCCAGTCGGTCGTTTAACACGTGCGGAGCATGCAATTGAAAAGAAAATGGATCTGATTGGATGGTACATATATAAGATATTCGATCTGAAACCTATCCCTTGAAAGTAATGCTATGACGATTTATAGATTTATAAGTTGGGGTTCGCACTGCATTGGTACCTTTCACTGTTCTAGTTTGAACGAGCCTAAGGTCAAGTTAAACAATGATGTGAAATACGTGAAAAAGTTTAACATATAAAATATAATTCGACGTGTGACAGTATTTTATATAATAGGCTGTTATGGAATATTTCGTATATAACTAACATTCTACAACAAAATAAATTAGATATAATGTTTCCAAATCAATTTTGATTCAATAAACGTCAGAAAGGTATGAAGCAGAAGGAGAAAAAACAAAGAGATCAGAATTGTCTGTTAAAAGGACAGTTGTACCTGGGGGGTTGATTTTAGTCTTGAAAATGTATAAATAGTCTTCAGAAGTTCTAGACATGTACAAAAAACTTAATATTCCTTCTCTGTATCTATTCACAGTGTATCTTAAAATGACGAGTCGAACAAACAAATCAGTCCAGATACAAGAAACAGATTTATAATATTCGTCAAGAAGTTTGCTATTACGACCATAAAATTTCCTAAATGAAGTCTATGTGTCCCTGCTTAAGCAATTTCAAAGTCAAACCCCACCTCCTGGAAATCGGACAGTTGATATAAACAGGTATAGTCTGGGCGTTAGATTCTAAAAGTTTTGATATAGTCAAACACAGATATTTTTGCTCATCCAGGTACCGTCAAAACTAGTCCAAAACAATTTCAAGGGTACAAAAGGTATGACATTTAGAGGGTTTGACTAATCCTTCAATTTTATATGATAACTCGTAAATGAGATATAAATGTACATGTATGTCATTTCAAAACATTTGAAGGCCCTATAGTTCATTTTATCATGACAGCCACCATTAGGCCTGACGAGATGACTATGATATGAACAGCAATAGCTTAAATGGCACAAAACCTTCACCCGTGCCTCCATGAATAATTATAAGACATTTTCTTTCTATATTAGAACATTCCTTTTTGACTCGTTATCAATGTCAAATTTAGGAATTGTGTGAGTTATCTTAGTATACATACACTATTAGTCAGCCTACTGTCCGATATTTCTTTAATTTTGTTCTATGTAATTCTAGAAACATCAAGGTTCTCTTTGCCATGTACAGTGAATCCTGCTCATGAGACCACCTCTACTTAAGAACCACCTTCAATATGCGACCACAATAAAGTCCAACTTTCAAGTTTTCAATTTAACTAAAGACTGTTAGGAGACCACCTCCATTACCCGATTATCTAGTCTATGTCAACGTGTTTCATATTTATTTTCTATCAATTAAGGATTGAATGTAGATTGATCGATGAACGCAGAATTTTCACGAGATAATTCGAATGAGTGGCGAAGCCATTCATGTAACATTTATCACGTGAAAATTCGTTATCGGTGATCACTAAAAGTCATCAAAGTCTTGCAAGTTGAATTTTTCTCACTTAAACTTTCCTTTGAATCGGGTCAGCTTTTGTCTGGGATATGTGCGAATTAAGGATTAAAACAAATCTAAAATCTAAAGTTGCATAGATTTAATCTCATTTAAGATTTATCATATTCAAATGAAGGATTAGTCAAACCCTCTAAATGCCATAACCTTGAAAATTTGTGTTTATATTTTGACGGTACCCGGCTATACAAGGGTCTTTTAACCTTTTAATAAAGGAGTTATATATATTATAAAATGATGCTCAATCAAAAACAAGTAGTATACAATAATAATAATAATAATAATAAATACAATATTTATAGAGCGCGTTATATAAAAACAATTACTCTAAGCGCTTCACATAAAAATAAGTAAAAAATAAAATAAACAGTTTAAAATAATTGCAGTCAATTAAAAGTATATAGAATGAAATAAAATCTACAAGAAATCCTTAAAAGCAGTTCGAAAGAAGTGAGTCTTGAGTTGCAAACTACCATTTGCAAATTAGGCATCCTTTTCAAAAGCGGAAGTCACGTGAATTTTTCAGTCTGGAGCTTTCCGTCTTCGTACTAATACGTTGTGTACTCTTAAACCCTGGAGTAGTATATCTTATAAACTGATGATGGCAATGTAAATTGTTGAAACGTTGTGTACTCTTAAACCCTGGAGTAGTATACTATATAAACTGATGATGGCAATGTAAATTGTTGAAACGTTGTGTACTCTTAAACCCTGGAGTATTTTACCATATAAACTGATGATGACAATGTAAATTGTTGAAACGTTGTGTACTCTTAAACCCTGGAGTATTTTACCATATAAACTGATGATGACAATGTAAATTATAGAAACGTTGTGTACTATAAAACCTTGGAGTATTTTACCATATAAACTGATGATGACAATGTAACTTATAGAAACGCTGTGTACGATACAACCCAAGACTAGTATACCATATAAACTGATGATGACAATGTAAATTATAGAAACGTTGTGTATTATAAAACCTTGGAGTATTTTACCATATAAACTGATGATGACAATGAAACTTATAGAAACGTTGTGTACGATACAACCCAAGACTAGTATACTAGTTGAAACGTTGTGTACAATAAAACTCAGGAGAAGTATACTATATAAACTTATGATGACAATGTAAATTGTTGAAACGTTGTGTACTATAATGTTCAGTAATATACCGAATTACCAATTTTGGTTCTACTTTATCTAGTTCACATTTGTTTACATCTTGCATTTTGAACGTCAAATTTCTCCCTTAAAATAAGACAGAAACTCAATTGCTATTTTGACAGTTTTTGACTTGTAGAGCCGACAAACTGTCAGAATTGGCATAGAGGCACATGTTTAAGATTTGTTAAGCTCACTTACCTTCAGCTACGTTTAACACACTGTGAATGATCACAGGTAAACACTAGTTTTATATGCACAATGTTACCAATGAAGGGTTTCGAGGGGTCAAATAAGATAATATGATATGTGATATGTTTTTCTAAATCATTGAAGTTTTCGGAGAATCTATTCATATAATAATAAAAATAATGACGCCCTCTCTCTATTGTAGAGATCAAATAAATAAATAATAAATCTATTGCCCTTCTTTTATGGTTTCCCGTGTATATTAATTAATTTTTAAATCATTTCAGAATCGAGTATAATCTAATGAAATAATGGTTTAAACAATTTTTATAGTTACTCTGTTCGTTTTACTCTATCGTAATCTGTGACAGAAAAAGGCACACTTGGTTGAAAATAAAACAGTTAAAGAGACAATTGCGGCATTTCGGAAAGTAACTGTTAATATAGATGTTTTTATTAAATATAGAGGCCACAGGCCCATTATACAATAAAGTAGATATTAATATACACAATTATACAAACTACACGTGGATACTTAATTCACATTTTCGAAGGCTCAAAGAATTTTGTCCTTTTTTTCAATGACAAAAATGTATATTTAGCCAAATTGTACAAGATGGTAGCATTTGTGTTTGACATTAATATATTTAATTTTTGTTGAGATGGGTGTTTATGATAATATTGGGGTATAAGTTCTAACCTTAATTCTTCATAAAAAAGGACAGATGACAAATGATATTCTGATTCGACACATTACACAGAGAGGACAAAACCGTTCGCATCTTGTTAAACCAAGCTGTCTGCCCTTTTCAATCATTAAAGGGTGATTTGAGCACCGTAACTTACATAAGGCAATACGATACACACTGACATTGATATCAAGATAGGTTTCTCTATTGACACTTTCTTTAAAGCCTGCATAGAAGTCTAGCTTTGACACTGTTTGTATGTTTTCGTACCATAACGGATTACCAATATCAATACATCTTTGTTTGAAAATTTTGCTGAATGAATTGTCAACTGTTTGATTGTACCAAACCTCAGCAAACCCGTATGCACTAAGTACATTTTTGATCTTTAGAGCCCAGCAGTTGATGCTCTTTTCAGCCAAATCATATTGATATTGATATATTACAGATAATATTCTATTTTCTTTTTGATTAACTAATCTAATCCAGTATTTGATTAATCTGTTATACAAGTTAACTGTCATAGAATATCGACCAAGTTCACCCCGGGCAACAATATTTGGGGCTGTCTGACTTAAATTGATTAACGACTTAAAGAACCTATCCTGCACTAAATTAATGTCAGGAGCAGGGTGGAATCCCCACACTTCGCTACCGTACAATAAGATAGGTACAATTTTAGCATCGAAAATATGCAGTTTAGTACGGATTGGCAACTTACAGAAGTTTGGTATTTGTGATTTAAGGATTCTGATAGCCTTAGGGCTTGTTGGGCCAATGTCTTCTGGGCTTGAAACCAGGAGGTGGAAGATGCCAACTGAACACCTATATATTTGTACGAAGGTACTATTTCCATCAAGAAAAAATTTCTCATATTTCCTCAATTGGCCACCTTTTCGAAAGACTACAATTTTACTTTTGCTACTGTTAACTTTCAATGTCAGTTTATCGAGCCTATCTTGCAATCCTTTAACCGTACTGTCGAAAAGTTCAATATCGTCGGCAAACAATAATATAAAAAGTTCTATCGTACTAACATTAATGCACCTTTGATCATCATTGCTCAAATCAGAAACAATGTCATTTATGAAAAATGAAAACAAAAATGGTGATAATTGGCAACCTTGTCGTACACCAAATGCAGCTTCAAATATATCGGTGCTACCTAATGAGACTCAATAATCTAAATGTATAACCCCTAATGTTTCCATTCCACAGTTTGTAAATCAAACTATTCCTGCAAATGGAATCAAAGGCAGATTTAAGGTCAATGAGACCACAATATAGCCTACCATGGCACAAGTTTACAATTTTGTTAATAACAGTGTCTAAGATAAAGATATTATCTATAGTCTGAAAGCCAGTTCTAAAACCAGTCTGTTCTTTTACTAAAACGTATTCTCTCTTTGCCCACTGTGTTAGCCTTTCGCACACAACTTTTGCGAATATTTTCCTGCAACTTCCAAAAGAGTCACCGGGCGATAGTTAGAAGGGTCATACGGATTACCTTTTTTAAAAATTGGCACAATCACACCTAAAATCCACTCCTCTGGGTAAACTCCGGTTCTAAATATTAAATTGAAAAGAAACGTAAGGATATCAACACAAATTGGGGGTGCGTTTTTCAAGAGCTCTATTGGGATACCATCATACCCAGGTGCCTTTCCACTTTTCATACCATGTATTGCATTTTCAATCTCTTCGTGGGTAATTACTGCATCTAAAGGGTTGTCTCCAATACTGGCATTTATGTGATCTTCGCTTATTGAATTCACAAACGTGTCTATCTCACCATAAAATTGTTGAAAGTCGGGAGATTCATCTATACCTTGGAAGTGCTTAATGAAGTGATCTGTCCAACACATGGCAGATATATTGTTTTTAGACATAACTGAGTTCGGTTTGATGGAACGCCAGAAACGTTTCCAATCTTGCAGTCGCAGAGCTCCTTCAAGACAATCACAAAAAGCATTAAATGCACTATCTGATTTTTGTTTACACAATAGATTTTTTAGAGTCAGAGTATGCTTCCCTATCAGTTAAGGCGTTTGAGATATGGAACTGGCGTAGGTGTCTTCTAGCTTCCAGTCGCGCTTCTTGGCATGGGCGGATCTCAGACAGTTGAAACTTAATAAATAAACAAATTTATAAAGTTAGAGTCAAAAGAAATCTATCTGTAAGTTTCGGGTTCTTTGTTGAATATTTAAAATGATGGATGTTTTGATTGGTCAATATTGTAAGAACTAAACTATAGATTTTAAACACTCGGATGCTAAGATTCCATATACGCGTCAGGCGAATCCATCATGCGTCATCCGTCATTTGTTAAAAATCGAAATGGTAGGTATAAGAGGGTACGATTCCATATATGCAGAAGCGGTATCCGCCAAATGGTCTCCGTCATGCGTCAAAAAGAAAATCACCCGGTGTAGCGATTTTTGACACATCCCGACGGCTTTCCGCGCAGAGATCTCCCAAATGTGGCGTATTTTGTGGGGGTTCCCTGTCTTTTTTATGCACCAAAGCATCCATTTGTCTAGAAGTCGGTGCGTCAAAAGAAAGATAACGCATACGTTAACTCGCATATGGAATCATATTTGACGTATGACGATCTGTCACCTGTTGTCATTCTGCTTTTGTTTCTCTATCTTTTAATCTCTGAAATTAGAAATAAAATTTGTTGTGTTTTTTTATGAATATCGATTTTTATTGAAATAAAAAAATAATATCATGGGTTGTACAAAATATACAAAATATTAATTATTGGTTGGCCTATGTGAACTCTCTGAAAGGAATCTAATTGGCGAGAAGTGATTAACATGACTAGATGTCGGATAATACAGATTTTTGTTAGTCGGGACCACTGATTAGTGTCGTATTTTGTAATACACGGAATGTGAATTTTTAACTGACATAATAAAGAAATCAATCGGGATCTGAAAAGATGTTGGATAACGAAGAATGTTAGAATACTCAAATGTCGGATATCACAGAGTACCTCAATATGAGGTTTATAGTTTCATAATATTTAATATTCTAATATTTATGTCATGTTGATCGTAACTATTAATAATCGTTTAAATTTAACTAACAATAGTAACTGTAACAAACTACCACACCAAATACTGACACTGAAATGACAACTGATAATAAGAGAAGATACAACAATGAATCTCTATAAATAAAATAAACATGCCACCACCTAAGTAAACTAAACTTTATTATGAACATTTTAAACCTGGTCATACTGCACATTGTAAACCTGGCCATACTGCACATTGTAAACCTGGCCATACATTGGCAAGCTTAATCTAAAACTGATTCCCGCTAAGATTTCGACCAAGTGACCTGTAAAACGATCGGGTATTGGGTCCCAAAATGCCAATTCCGAAAGGAAGAGAAAAAGATCCGAGAAGAAGCAGAAAAACGAGTGTCACCAAAAAGGACATCGGGCTTGCGACTATAGAGGGGAATAGTTGTCAAAAGTATTAATGAAGTCAAACTTGAAAACGAGGCGTTGACTTTAAAAAAATAACATATTTCCACTTTACACATTTAGGAAATACTTCTTTCTTAAATCATACAGTCAACCTTCTAATTACAAAGTTCAGAAATTTATAGTTTACTTTTCAAAAATTGCTCGGTTCTTACCACTTCGTCAACGTCTTGACCTCGCACACCAAATCATGGCACCAAAATACCACTACTGAAGACATTTTCGAAAACGTGGAACAACCTTTGCTGATACAGAACTTGGGAGATGCGACAATCGTTCTGTTGGGAAAACGTGTCAACTAATTTGGCTCTTTGAGTTGTCTGGGTGTTTATAGGGTGATTGTTGTGATGTTTTTTACTTTTTATCTTTTCAATTACGGTACATTAACTTCGCGAGAAAAAAAGAAGATTTTTTGACAGTTATTAGACTTAGTTCAATTGAAACCCGTATTTGATTGCTACATAGATTTAGATCATAGTCTGGTATCACTGTCTGTAAACCATCCCGAGGTTTATTGTCTGGTATCGCGGTCTGTAAACCACCCCGAGGTTTATTACCTAGTATCACGGCTTGTAAACCATCCCTAGGTTTATAGTCTGGTATCACAGTCTGTAAACCATCTCCAGGTTTATTGTCTGGTATCACAGTCTGTAAACCATCCCTAGGTTTATAGTCTGGTATCACAGTCTGTAAACCATCTCCAGGTTTATTGTCTGGTATCACAGTCTGTAAACCATCCCTAGGTTTATAGTCTGGTATCGCGGTCTGTAAACCATCCCTAGGTTTATAGTCTGGTATCGCGGTCTGTAAACCATCCCTAGGTTTATAGTCTGGTATTACAGACTGTAAACCATCTCCAGGTTTATTATCTGGTATCACAATCTGTAAACCATCCCCAGGTTTATAGTCTGGTATCGCGGTCTGTAAACCATCCCCAGGTTTATTGCCTAGTATCACGGCTTGTAAACCACCCCCAGGTTTATTGTCTGGTATCACAGTCTGTAAACCATCTCCAGGTTTATTACCTGGTATCATGGTCTGTGAACCATCCCCAGTTTTTTTTTACCTGGTATCACGGTCGGTAAATCCACCCCAAGGTTTATTGTCTGGTATCACAGTCTGTAAACCATCCCCAGGTTTATTGTCTGGTATTACGACTTGTAAACCATCCCCAGGTTTATTGCCTGGTATTACGGCTTGTAAACCACCCCCAGGTTTATGACCTGGTATCATGGTCTGTGAACCATCCCCAGTTTTTTTTTACCTGGTATCACGGTCGGTAAATCCACCCCAAGGTTTATTGTCTGGTATCACAGTCTGTAAACCATCCCCAGGTTTATTGTCTGGTATTACGACTTGTAAACCATCCCCAGGTTTATTGCCTGGTATTACGGCTTGTAAACCACCCCCAGGTTTATGACCTGGTATCACGGTCTGTAAACCATTCCTAGGTTTATTGTCTGGTATCGAGGTCTGATGTCTGTGTGCAGAAAGTGAGTTGCTGCATGCCCCAGTTGGAAATTTCAAGATCTCGGATACATTACATGAAATGGGCCTATGACAAATATATAACAAGCTGCTAGCTCGTTAGACAGGATAGTTTGGTACTACAGAAATTCGTTATTGTGCTAATTGCGACCATTTGCGACTAAAAAATGAACAAAACGCGAGAAAAGTCATTTAAAATTACAAATTTTACAACCGTCAGTTGGTCTGATTTGACAGTATTATTAGATTATCTCTGAGTTTATTCAGTTATTATAGTTGGTCTGATTTGACGGTATCATTAGATTATCTCTGAGATTATTCAGTTATTACAGTTGGTCTGATTGGACAGTATCATTAGATTATCTCTGAGATTATTCAGTTATTATAGTTAGTCTGATTTGACAGTATCATTAGATTATCTCTGAGATTATTCAGTTATTACAGTTGGTCTGATTTGACGGTATCATTAGATTCTCTCTGAGATTATTCAGTTATTACAGTTGGTCTGATTTGACGGTATCATTAGATTATCTCTGAGATTATTCAGTTATTACAGTTGGTCTAATTTGACGGTATCATTAGATTCTCTCTGAGATTATTCAGTTATTACAGTTGGTCTGATTTGACGGTATCATTAGATTCTCTCTGAGATTATTCAGTTATTATAGTTGGTCTGATTTGACGGTATCATTAGATTATCTCTGAGATTATTCAGTTATTATAGTTAGTCTGATTGGACAGTATCATTAGATTGTCTCTGAGATTATTCAGTTATTATAGTTAGTCTGATTTGACGGTATCATTAGATTCTCTCTGAGATTATTCAGTTATTATAGTTAGTCTGATTTGACAGTATCATTAGATTATCTCTGAGATTATTCAGTTATTATAGTTGGTCTGATTTGACAGTATCATTAGATTCTCTCTGAGATTATTCAGTTATTACAGTTGGTCTGATTTGACAGTATCATTAGATTCTCTCTGAGATTATTCAGTTATTACAGTTGGTCTGATTTGACAGTATCATTAGATTATCTCTGAGATTATTCAGTTATTATAGTTAGTCTGATTTGACAGTATCATTAGATTATCTCTGAGATTATGCAGTTATTATAGTTGGTCTGATTTGACGGTATCATTAGATTATCTCTGAGATTATTCAGTTATTATAGTTGGTCTGATTGGACAGTATCATTAGATTATCTCTGAGATTATTCAGTTATTACAGTTGGTCTGATTTGACAGTATCATTAGATTCTCTCTGAGATTATTCAGTTATTATAGTTAGTCTGATTTGACAGTATCATTAGATTATCTCTGAGATTATTCAGTTATTATAGTTGGTCTGATTTGACAGTATCATTAGATTATCTCTGAGATTATTCAGTTATTATAGTTGGTCTGATTTGACAGTATCATTAGATTATCTCTGAGATTATCCAGTTATTATAGTTAGTCCGATTGGACAGTATCATTAGATTCTCTCTGAGATTATTCAGTTATTACAGTTGGTCTGATTTGACGGTATCATTAGATTCTCTCTGAGATTATTCAGTTATTACAGTTGGTCTGATTTGACGGTATCGTTAGATTCTCTCTGAGATTATTCAGTTATTACAGTTGGTCTGATTTGACGGTATCATTAGATTCTCTCTGAGATTATTCAGTTATTACAGTTGGTCTGATTTGACAGTATCATTAGATTATCTCTGAGATTATTCAGTTATTACAGTTGGTCTGATTTGACGGTATCATTAGATTCTCTCTGAGATTATCCAGTTATTATAGTTAGTCCGATTGGACAGTATCATTAGATTCTCTCTGAGATTATTCAGTTATTACAGTTGGTCTGATTTGACGGTATCATTAGATTCTCTCTGAGATTATTCAGTTATTACAGTTGGTCTGATTTGACGGTATCATTAGATTCTCTCTGAGATTATTCAGTTATTACAGTTGGTCTGATTTGACGGTATCATTAGATTCTCTCTGAGATTATTCAGTTATTACAGTTGGTCTGATTTGACAGTATCATTAGATTATCTCTGAGATTATTCAGTTATTACAGTTGGTCTGATTTGACGGTATCATTAGATTCTCTCTGAGATTATTCAGTTATTATAGTTGGTCTGATTTGACAGTATCATTAGATTGTCTCTGAGATTATTCAGTTATTATAGTTAGTCTGATTTGACAGTATCATTAGATTGTCTCTGAGATTATTCAGTTATTATAGTTAGTCTGATTTGACAGTATCATTAGATTATCTCTGAGATTATTCAGTTATTACAGTTGGTCTGATTTGACGGTATCGTTAGATTATCTCTGAGATATTTGACGGTATCATTAGATTGTCTCTGAGTTTATTCAGTTATTATAGTTGGTCTGATTTGACGGTATCATTAGATTGTCTCTGAGTTTATTCAGTTATTATAGTTGGTCTGATTTGACGGTATCATTAGATTGTCTCTGAGTTTATTCAGTTATTATAGTTGGTCTGATTTGACGGTATCATTAGATTGTCTCTGAGTTTATTCAGTTATTATAGTTGGTCTGATTTGACGGTATCATTAGATTGTCTCTGAGTTTATTCAGTTATTATAGTTGGTCTGATTTGACGGTATCATTAGATTGTCTCGGAGTTTATTCAGTTATTATAGTTGGTCTGATTTGACGGTATCATTAGATTGTCTCTGAGTTTATTCAGTTATTATAGTTGGTCTGATTTGACGGTATCATTAGATTGTCTCTGAGTTTATTCAGTTATTATAGTTGGTCTGATTTGACGGTATCATTAGATTCTCTCTGAGATTATTCAGTTATTATAGTTGGTCTGATTTGACGGTATCATTAGATTGTCTCTGAGTTTATTCAGTTATTATAGTTGGTCTGATTTGACGGTATCATTAGATTGTCTCTGAGATTATTCAGTTATTACAGTTGGTCTGATTTGACGGTATCATTAGATTCTCTCTGAGATTATTCAGTTATTATAGTTGGTCTGATTTGACGGTATCATTAGATTATCTCTGAGATTATTCAGTTATTATAGTTGGTCTGATTTGACAGTATCATTTAGATTGTCTCTGAGTTTATTCAGTTATTATAGTTGGTCTGATTTGACGGTATCATTAGATTGTCTCTGAGTTTATTCAGTTATTACAGTTGGTCTGATTTGACGGTATCATTAGATTCTCTCTGAGATTATTCAGTTATTACAGTTGGTCTGATTTGACGGTATCATTAGATTCTCTCTGAGATTATTCAGTTATTACAGTTGGTCTGATTTGACGGTATCATTAGATTCTCTCTGTGATTATTCAGTTATTATAGTTTTCATTTGACAGTCAATAAGATTCTGTTTTTTTTCTAGATGTTAGCTACTGTATGCTAGATTCAGATGGTCTGATTGAAGAATAAACTAGTATTTAATTTACTGATTTGTACAAAATGTTGGGGGTAGCTAGACGTTCAGGATGTCGAGTGAATTTCACCGGATAAGAGGTGGGCTCCTAACAGTTATCAGTACTGTGTCAGTTTAATATCAGAGCATTTTACTAAATTACTATGAATCTAGTCATAGCTATACCCGTGAGCCGCCGGCCAAGCCACTATTACAGCCACAGGCCGCGGCCGGTCTGCATATCAAGCCGCCAGCTATTACTGCTACAAGCCGCCGATGGTCTGCTTATTAAGCCAGCCAGCTGCCGTCGTGTTTCTTCCACCGGCGCTCGCCAGGTGTCACGTCTTCTGATAAATATGACAACAACCATTCCAAATTCTCACTCACTGAATCCCTTCACAAAGTGAACCAGTGGAAACAATGTTTTCCATCACAGGTTTAATTTTGATGCTAAACGAAGTTCACTTGTTGCTCTGATTATGAACATGATTTTCTTTATTCACGACAACATCAAGTATTACCATGACTTGTAATTCTTTGCCGGGTGAGTGAAGTTAAATTGCTGTTCAGATATTGTGAGATCCAGATATACTCAGCTAAAGACTATTTTAAAATTGTATTTCTTAAAACCTAATTTAGTTACTTTTGCATTTTGGTTTGAAGCATGGACATGTATGTTGAAAGAAGGTTTTCACATTGTTAAGTATTTAGGAATTAATATCGTCTGTAATTCTAGAAATATGAATCTCATTTAAGAAAAACTTTCCACTTGTAGATTTTTTTCTTGAACTGGATTAAAATGTTGTAATTCAGCATTGGTCTTTTAAGTTAATAAATTCCTTTGCAACCAATTTAGCAATTTGTATTGAAAGCCTACGATTCTTTTTCTGCTCAAGGCTGCAGCTAGCCAGCTGATGCACTCTAAGCCAGTTGAAAATTGGAATGCTGACGGGTATAGTCTAAGCACGTTCTCGTTCTGCACCTTCCTTATCAACAATAGTATTGAAACAATTTTTTTTTTCTAAACGTTTTCTTTACATTGTATTATAATGAATATTAATACCGGGGAACTGTAGTAACGTGTTGCCAAACTGTATTATAGTTGAAAATTGGATAGCTGACGGGTATAGTCAATAAATATTATATTACAGCAATCTAAATATGCACCCTCCTTACTAACAATAGTATTGAAACATATGACCAAATTTTATTGTAAATATTTTCTATACACTGTATTATAGTGAATATTTCTATACACTGTATTATAGTGAACTTAAATTACATAGTTTCGATATGAATCAAGATCATTATTATACAATCCTCTGCAATTCTTTCATGATTAGTAATATTATTGTATTTTTATATCGTCTTCACATGATAAGAAATGGCAACGAACCATGAATTGGTGAAAGAACAAAATAATGAAGAAGTAAATGCTATAGCTCAGACTCAGAGATCAAGAAATGGTGGAAATTATAAGAAGAGATAACAATTTTAAGAGTAATAAAAGTCAGAATAATGATGTAATCAAATGTAAAATAATGTGGAGAATGGTACAGACTGAGATGTATGACATATGGTAAAAATATACCTTTCAAGGGGTTGAAATCAAATCAAACGTTCAACCGTTCGAATCTTATTTATCCAGTATTTTGACTTATTTGTTTGGTCAGGCATACGTGATTTTAACTATTATAATAGTGGCGGATGTCGCGTGCAAAGCAGACGATGTCTCTTTTCGAAACAGAGTCCACGACTAAACTACTTTTACTCCCAATATTGCCTTTCTTTGGACGAGATTTTTGATTGACGAAATTGTCTTGCTTGTACGGATTTCTATTATCGACAGGTGAACGCCAAGAAAAGAGTAAACTAATATAACTGTCTTTCAAAATGTTCCTCCTTGGAAAGTTCATAGGTCACATCTTAATCAACCAAATCAGATAATTACAAAAAATATCGCGTCATCAACTCCAATTTGGAGTCTTTCTACTAACCAAATGGCTATTATAGATGATTTAAGTTTCGATTGATACATACCAGCTGTAAAATACTTAGAAACACAAGGACAGTTGAGTGTTAGTTTTTAAGTTTTGAATGCGCTCAAATATGTTAGACAATACATCAGTTTAATCTATAAACACAGACACTGTACCAATTAAAATCAGACATTCTCTTTGTTTGTGGGATAGTGACTTAGGCATAGAAGACGGTTGGAGTGGATAATTCACGAATGAATGAAACCAGCTACATTGATTAATGATATTAATATATCTTACAAATAACAACAATAACAAGGTAAAGTAACAAGCAATTATAATAACTGTTTCTATAGAATGGAATGCTATAAACATCTTTATCAGCTGGTAAAGCAGATATTTACACGACAATATCTCTTGAAGTTACAATAATTATATTTGTGTCAAATCTCACTATGCAAATATCTGCTTTAACAGGTGACAAAACTACAATATCGTGTCAAGCCTGGTCATCAGCTAGTTGTAGAGGAGGGTTGATCTGTTTGACTTGAAGCTGAAGGGTTAGCTATATCAGGTGTAGGTGAAGGGTTAACTATATCAGGCTGCTCAACCAGTAATGTCTGACTATTTTTAGGAAAGTACTGATCAGTGTTAAATATCAATGGTTCTTCATATTCAACTTTCTTCTTTTCCTTGGATTTCTTCTGAAATTAACATAATAAAGATACATTTAGTTCTAGTTGGAATTTATTTCATTGTCTAATTTACTAGTGACTCTTGAGACTGGGGGTACAAATAAGGGGCAAGGTCGAATGGGGGGATGTTATGTTTGATATTCGACATGTGGAAACACTATGGAACAATAGGTACAAACATCTGATGAAGGGTCTGTGGTCAATTTGATGTTTTATGACAAATATTTCAAGGAGTAAATGTATGAATCTGGGGGTACAACCTTTTTCTTCTGAGTGGGTAAAATTCAATATACTGTGAAATGACTAGGGTGAGAGAGAGTAGAAATAAAATAAGAATTAAACTTACAGATCCTACTATAGAGGAAAGTTTCTTGATTAAACCTGATCCTATAGAATCACCTACATCTTTCTCAGCTTGAGTTACCTTCTCTTCTATAATATTTACATCTCTTTTAACTACTTCTACAAATTGCTGTAAACAAACACAACATTAACAGTTTGTCAGCCTACATTTTCTAAAATAGGACTTGTGACCAAAGAATGGAAACTCACTAAAACAGGAGTAAGAAGACAACAAACAAAATCATACTACAGTACGAAAATAGTTTATGTCTCTCAACTCTATATTCCTTTCAGAGAGTCCACATAGTTAATAATATCTATTTGTTAATAAGGTTTGTCAACTTGTCATCAAATTAAGAGAGCTTGTATAATAATATTTATTGAAAACGAATTATATTATGGCCATGTATTTGATCAACTATTTTGATGACAAAACTACAGTTATCTGCTAATGTTATTAGCTCTTGAAGAGAGTTCACATGGTTATTAATATCTATTTGCCAACTGATATATTCATTCTACCTACCACTAATTTATTAATCCTATCAAACACATGCCTCATCTCAATACACTTCTCCTGTATTTTAGGTAAAGTTGTATTTAAACATAAGTTGGTATCACTTCGAATCTGGAAAAGGAAAAAATACTGACTGCAATAATGAACTAGATGAGCTACACCATGCTGTGTACAATGAGGGAAGAGAGACATGCTGCTGGAACAGGGAGAAATTACAGGCTTTTTTGTCAAATTCTTACTGCTATAGTGATGTCAGAATTTGTTAAATGTTATTTAGACCATAACTTCTTTGATCTTCGGCGTGGTATAACCAACTGAAATATTAGTCATACCACGACTGGGACTACTTTCTTCGAACCACCCACCTTCTGTCCCAACAAATTCAAAACCAATTTCTAACCTATACTTAGATGTTGTATGTTTGTCCAAATTAATTCTATAAGGACCTTAGGTTCATAAAAAAAGCCAGAAAATCTTTTATAAATTTCTTATACAATCTGTGAAAAGGGTGAAAAATGAAATTGAAATACTAGTTTTAGCCAGGCTAGTTTAGTTATATCAAAAACGATATTCTCAGTTCATAACTTTAATAATAAAACTCCAAAGATGGGGTTTTATATAAAGCTGTTGAAAAATGTATAACTATATCTGTCTATAACTAAACCTGTGAAGTTATTAGAAGACAATAACTGGTGATGAAAAAGAATAAAGAAGAAGTAGATATTCAGTATTTTAAGGAGGTTGAAATATACTTCCTTCTTCTTTAAAGACATAGGTAAAAGTAAAGTTTCTGACTGGACAGGTGATGAAACTCACTAAAAACTCACTCAGTTGGCCAATGACAGAAGGTGACTAGGTCCAGTGAGATCAGTTAAAGAGACTAAGAGAGGGCAATAATTAGTTAATAGTATAAGGCCAGTTTAATGTAATTAGGTGTTTATAAAAACAGTAGTGGTGTATTTAGAGAAGATAACAAATAAATAAAACAACCAAGTTTCTTTAAAAATACACCCTATCACATACTTACCAAGTCGACCAGTCCACAAAATTCTTCCAGTTTAGTCAACATGCCTTCGATACTTTCATAATATTTAGATTGCTGTAATGTATAACCAAATATACTTGCTCAGATGTGAAAAATTCAAAATGATACAGTCATCACAGTCATTGTACCAAATATATTACATGTATCATTGAAAAGAATATGACTAATCTGTACCAATTTACAGGACCCACAATCATCAAATGGGAACTGTAAAGTAAAAGTGACTTTTTGTTATAATTTTTAATTAAATTTCATTGAACTGTGGAGGAAACAAATGTCAAATTCTTCTTTGAAAGTATACAAAATAATTAAATGCAGACAACACACTCAGTTGTAGTCTGTAGTCTTTAATTGCAGTTACCTCCCTTCATACAATTCTTGGACTTGTTTTATATATAATAGGTCTACTAACCTCAGAAAATCAAAGTTTGAGAAATAAAAGTATTTTGATTAGTTAATAAAGCTGAATTGTACAAAATTTTAATAATTAAACAATCCGATAACCTGTGTAATGTAACTAGTTTAAATCCAAGTTTATTTTTCTTAAAAACCGGTGTTCATCTGAATACAAAAACAATAGTTGTCTGTAGCCTTGTAGTCTTGTTACCTCCCTTTTAGCAGGTGATCGTTGGACTTCTCACCTTACATCAAATAATCACTTACTTCTTTCGTTATATCAAAATTCAGATAGTTTCTGTAATCTTCGGCTATTTCCTGAACTAACTGCTCCACTGTAGCTTGTATTTCTGTCTCATGACTTGAATTATTCTCGTGATTCGTCGTTTCGTTCTCCATTGTTTATGTCGGAAGTGAAGTCTCGGTTATTCAGTACTATCGATAGCTTTGATTATCAAGTTGCAGAATGATAATAATACTTTATTTGACAGGAAAACCAGTTTGCCAGAGGCAAATCTTCTCTGGTATCCTCCTAAACTACACATATAGTAATTATAAAATACACACTTACAGAAATTAAAAACATACATACAAAAGTTATAAACTACACACATACAAAATCACGTAATATAAGTTCTGTCAAATTATCATGGCCGAAGGGGTTTTCAACTTCTTTCTTTCACTTTCATGACATTACCTCCCTTCCCTTACTATTTCGTGATTCTCCTTAGGCAATCATGTGCATGTCTGAGAATATATAGCCTGACTGAATAGAAATGAAATGAAATGAATGGAGTTTTATGTCCTACTTTGCTGCACCATGTGGGCTAATGAAGACGGATGCCTCAATTGTGGAGAACAACTTGATATGAAATGATATTGTCCAATTTATACCAAAATACAAATCGCCTCATTACCCTCTGTAATTACAACATTACCCCCTTTGGGACAGGCAACAGAAAACTGACATGAGGGGATTTTACACTCATACCCTTTCCTTTCCCGATTGTGAAACGTTATCTAGTTTGCAATAAGAGAAATGCAGTTTGCATCAATATTATCTCTCTTTTGTTTGGATCTATCGAGAGATAAGAAGCTTGAATCCATTGTGCTGTCTCAATTCGAACCAACCTCAGAAGAATTTATCCCATTTTTCTTAAGTGCTGTATATCATTTTATGCATTTGCAGTGAGTGATTGAGCCAAATCCCCCCCCCCCCCCCCCCCCTTAA
>NW_008709540.1:328502-436356 GCF_000327385.1 Lottia gigantea
CCCCCCCCCCCCCCCCCCCCCCCCGTTATAATTTATTTTGTAATCTATGTATTTTGTAAACTATGTATTTTGTAAACTATTTATTTTGTAATCTATTTATTTTGTAATCTATTTATTTTATAATCTATTCATGTAATCTATGTATTTTGTAAACTATGTATTTTGTAAACTATGTATTTTGTAAACTATGTATTTTGTAAACTATTCATGTAATCTATTTATTTTGTAATCTATTTATTTTATAATCTATTCATGTAAACTATGTATTTTGTAAACTATTTATTTTGTAAACTATTCATGTAATCTATGTATTTTGTAAACTATGTATTTTGTAAACTATTTATTTTGTAAACTATGTATTTTGTAAACTATGTATTTTGTAAACTATTCATGTAAACTATGTATTTTGTAAACTATTTATTACATTAAGCGTGATATTTAGAGTAAAGTTTGCTAAACTCAGGAATAAAACCGTCGTTACAATATGATTCGGTACAACAGAATGTACAAGACATTGGCGAGTCACGTGGTCCCTTCTCCCCCGACTCCAAGAAGAAACAGTCATTTGTCCGGCAGTCTTCAACCACCATTCTTTGATACAGGTCGACTCGCTGGTACATCTGAAATACAATGGGGGAAGATGAAGCTAAATAAATGGGACTTATATTTGTTATATTTGTTTACTAATCAGAGGTGTAATGGACAGTTTATTTCTAAAAGCTTTATCACATAAATTGGATAAGGGGTATATTTTGTCTGTTTGTTAACTTGCCTGGTTTTGAACTTGGTGGTTCATTTCTAAAACCATAAAACACGAAATCTCTTGGCTTTTTGCCATTACTTAATAAGCTGTTAGTGGGAATTATTAATCTGCTTGTTCTTGTGTCGTGGACTGAATAATAAACAGAGGCCTGTCTGCTACCAGACTATGCACATTCAATGTAAAAAAGTAGTTAAAGCAACTTGTGCTGACTAAATTTCAACCAATCTTCATAACACATCGTAGCTTTCGTTGTAGGATTTCATTGTTTCAATGCTCACCCTTTGGTAACGTTTCTAGCTCCTTGTTTATCTTGAATTATACTGGTCATACAATACTGAGCTGTAACAGGACACGCCATGGATTCTTGTTTAGAACACGATTCGTCTGTACACGTCTCACACGAAAAGGCTGAAATAAACATTATACCAATGAAACAAGAAAGTGTCGACATGTGAATATAATAGGTACCAACGGCGTTTCCACGACCCCCCCCCCCCTCATCTCCACCAGAAAAAAGGCTGTTTCGGCTTTGTTCCCCCACCCCCACCCACACTTTCAATGTTCTTCAATCAGTAGATGATATCAAAAGTGAATTCACGAGGAACATCGGGAATCGTTTGCATATACCATACATGACTTCGTACCTCTTTTATTTGTACTTTAGTCTGTCTAACAATCACAATGACTGCGAGTTAATCCTCTTCAACTTTGAACAAAGATTAATATTAGATAAATTTTACTGACCTTCTGATGTTGTTGTTGCTCGAATCGTTGTGGTCGTTGGTTTAGCGGTCGATGTTGTTGGTTGCGCCGTTGATGTCGTTGGTTGCGCCGTTGAGGTAGTTGGTTGCGCCGTTGAGGTAGTTGGTGCCGTTGTGGTTATTGGTTGTGCCTTTGTGGTCGTTGGTTGAACCTTTGTGGTCGTAGGTCGAACCTTTGATGTCGATAGTGGCGCCGTAGACGTTGTTGGTTGAACCGTAGAAGTAGATGTACTAGCTAACACGGTAGACGGTTGTTCTGTAGAGGTAGTGACAGGTTGGTGTGTTGTGGTTAGCGAGGAAGTTTGAGGTAAAGTTGTAGTCGAGTTCTCAGATTTTCTGGGTATAACCACAGAAGTATTTTTTTCATTAGTGTCAATAGATATAAAGGTTCCAGTACCTAAAATTAACATTGAAATATATTACATGGTGATAGGGGTTGAGGGAAGACAACTCAGAAATTGTACTATCTTGATATAGCTGAAAGGGGACTGATTGCATGTTTGTAATTATTGGGGCGTGTTTTTGGGGTTCCCATTAGCTGCTGGTCCACAAAACAGCTAAACGGATAAGAAGAACATCAAGCACTGGGTACCATGGTTATTAATAAAACAAGCGAACTGTATACTGATGGATGGGCTGACTGACAAAGGTGACGGTACGTCCACAAAATAATGTTGAAATATATAAATTAAAATATACATACTGTTTGCTGTAGATGTGATATATTCGTGCCATTGCGCATGTTTCTTTTGATCAACTAACCCCAGTACTTCCGCTAGTTTATGGTAAGGACACGTTGCTCCCCCTCCGCCTAAACCTATATTGACGTTGATGGAGATGCTAATGGGCGGGATGACAACATTGTTACAACAACCACAGCTGGTACACCCGCATGAGCCTCCACATCCAGGCTTGTCTGGTTTATCCGGTTTGTCTGGTTTATCTGGTTTGTCGGGTTTATTCGGTTTGTCTGGTTTATCCGGCTTGCCGGGTTTATCTGGTTTGTCGGGTTTATTCGGTTTGTCTGGTTTATCCGGCTTGCCGGGTTTATCTGGCTTGTCAGGCTTGTCGGGTTTATCTGGCTTGTCAGGCTTGTCGGGTTTATCTGGCTTGTCGGGTTTATCCGGCTTGTCAGGTTTATCTGGCTTGTCAGGTTTATCTGGCTTGTCGGGTTTATCTGGTTTGTCGGGTTTCTCGCAACTAGGTTTGCCACATCCTGGCTTGTCGGGTTTTCCGGGTTTATCCGGTTTATTGGGCTTGTCAGGCTTTCCACAACTAGGCTTTCCACAGCCAGGCTTATCGGGTTTTCCGGGTTTATCTGGCTTTCCGGGTTTGTCTGGTTTCTCACAACTCGGTTTGCCACATCCAGGCTTTCCAGGTTTATCTGGTTTTCCAGGTTTGTCCGGCTTTCCACAACCAGGTTTTCCACACCCAGGCTTGTCCGGTTTTCCCTGATTGCAAGGCTTCCAGGGCTTATGATTTCCGTCACAGCCAGGTTTGCATGGTTTCCCATGTTCTTTGGATTTGCTTCCCTTTTCTTTGGATTTGCTATCCTTTTCTTTTGAATGGCTACACTTTTCTTTAGACTTGCTATCTTTTTCTTTGGAATGGCTACACGATTCTTTGGAGTGACTGCCCTTCTCCTTAGACTTGCTATCTTTTTCTTTGGAATGGCTACACGATTCTTTGGAATGACTGCCCTTCTCCTTAGACTTGCTATCTTTTTCTTTGGAATGGCTACACGATTCTTTGGAATGACTGCCCTTCTCCTTCGATTTGCTACCCTTTTCTTTGGACTTAGATTTGCTTCCTTTTTCCTTGGACTTGGATTTGCTGCCCTTTTTGGAGATGATTTCAATAATTTTATTTATGGATTTCGTGGACTTATAAGTAGGGGCTTCTGTGGGAGTAGAAGTTGGCGCCCTTGTGCTTGGTTCTTGAGTTGTGTCCCTTGTTGTTGCTACAGGAGTTGTTTCTCTTGATGTTGCTACAGGAGTTGTCTCTCTTGATGTTGCTACAGGAGTTGTCTCTATTGTTGTTGATGCAGACGTTGGCTGTGGAGAAGGCTTTGTCGTGATTCTTTCTCGCACAGTCGTTGACCGAGTTGGCCTGGCTGTTGTGGGTCGCCTTTCGTGAGTAGCTGGCTTCTTATGTTCTTTCGTACCTGGTTTTTCTCTAGAAGGACCTTTATGGCTCTTCGAACCTGATTTTTCTTTTGAAGGACCTCTATGGCTTTTCGAACCTGATTTTTGTCTGGAAGGGCCTCTATGCTCCTTAGAATGATGTGGCGGTGGAGGTTCGACACGTTCTTGAGGGATTTCTGAAATAAAAGTTAATCAGACAATTATAAATTGATGAGTAAAAACAGTGTTCACAAACAGAATGTTCACAGAGCTATGAGAACTCCCAACACATTTCACAATATAAACAGCACACGAAAACACACGCATGCATAACCACATGAACATAGAACCAAAAGAATGGATCCGGAGTGTGATATCCCCATTAAAGAAAGCCTCAAAAGAAAACTACTGAAAAACACAAACTAGTAAACATGCTAAGAAACATGACTATAAGTCAAACGATTGGATCCGGGACCGGGTGTGAATTATCGCAATAAAGATAAGTTTACTTACCGTCCATTATAATGGTGTCCATGTTGCACAAATCTTTCTCACAGCAATACGAACATTGGTCTCCTTCTAGAAAAAACCCACTGTTACATCTCTCGGTGTTGTTACTAGACCAACCCTGACAGGTCTGAAAGTCATACAAATATAGCATCCAATACACCTAGGCCAGTGCACCAAATAATACAACTTATTTGTCGATATTATGACTTCAAAGAAAGATACAAACAGCCAAGGCGTATAAGCATGGTATCTGTGTACCAGGCATTCGTGGGTTAAACCTTTAGCTAACTTAGTAAGTAAATCATTTACAACTACGACTGTCTATACTTTAAAGATCTAGACATCAGTTCAATTTTGAGAAGATATTTGAGCTTTTAAGCAACATCTTTCAAAATTGATAATTTGAAACAATTTCACACGCTATAATATCAAATATATATGTGTATGATTTCTAGAAAATATATCTTACCGATTTGTCCACACATCCCAGAGAATGGTGCAAATCACCATCTCCTTTTAACACTGACGAAAAACAAACCTACAATGAAAACGTCGTCAGTAATAAGACTAACCAAGATCATCAAAATGCTGGTTGTTTTTTTTTCGTTTATGAATGACAATTTAAATTGTATAAGTGAAAACCCAAGAGAAGTTTTCATACAAGTGTACTACGTAATGCAAATTGCCGAAACGTTGTATATTCAGTTATCATTAAGTATAAATTAGATAATGTAGTATAATACTAAAATATCATATTTTGTTATTTAATGGCAATGTAAATTGTAGAAACGTTGTGTAGAATAAAACGCGGGAGTAGTATATCATATAAACTGATCATGACAATGTAAATTGTAGAAACGTTGTGTAGAATAAAACTAGAGTAATATACTATATAAACTGATGTTGACAATGTAAATTATAGAAACGTTGTGTACAAATTAACTCAGTAGTATATCATATAAACTGATGTTGACAATGTAAATTATAGAAACGTTGTGTAGAATAAAACCCAGGAGTAGTATATCATATAAACTTATCATGACAATGTAAATTGTAGAAACGTTGTGTAGAATAAAACTAGAGTAATATACTATATAAACTGATGTTGACAATGTAAATTATAGAAACGTTGTGTACAAATTAACTCAGTAGTATATCATATAAACTGATGTTGACAATGTAAATTATAGAAACGTTGTGTACAAATTAACTCAGGAGTAGTATATCATATAAACTGATGATGACAATGTAAATTATAGAAACGTTGGGTACAATAAAACCCAGGAGTAGTATATCATATAAACTGATGATGACAATGTAAATTATAGAAACGTTGTGTACAAATTAACTCAGGAGTAGTGTATCATATAAACTGATGATGACAATGTAAATTATAGAAACCTCGTGTACAATACAAACCATGAGTTTAAAATTGTCCTGGTTATTGATGTAAAATGTTGAAAAACTTTGATAGTCAAATATAATTGGCCCACCTGAGATTTGGAACAAGTTACTTCTTCAAACAAACAGTCCTCGACATCTTCTGGGTCGTCACACTGGTAACATTTTAAATATGGTGAACCGGATGGAGCAGCTATCACCAGACCTACAACAAGACACGGACTTATAATCCAAGTGAACTTGATGTAAAGGTTTGCTTTTCAATACATAATTGAAAAAGAAGTAGCCGTAGTTTCAACAGAAAGACATTAGCCTCATGAGCTCCAAACACGCTACGGCCTAGCACAATGTTAAGTGTTGGACTATGCGATGACTGTCCTCAATATTACAAGAATTTTAAAATGTTTTCTAGTCTTCAGGATCACCAGAAACATGTAGGAACCATTTCTATCAATCCAATTTATCATATAATGTTTGTAATTCCCTTTCTTCAAATAGTGGTTTATAACAACCACCGTAAATTTTGCAGTAAGGTACTAATATTTGATTTTGAACGAACCCGTAAATGGTCGGATATTCATTACAAAAACGAAACACAAAGTTACATTTTAAGTTTAAGTCTAAAACGTTGCGAATTAAATTATTAGTGATATTTCTGATTCGAATATCATATCCACAGTTTCGAATGTAAAACTACTTCAAATAAAAACCAAGCCTGATTTAGTTGACTGTTGTTGTAGAAGTTGTTTGTAATAAGTAAAAACATCGTTACCTATAAAACAGAATAGAACTGTCAGATAGAGGCGTGGTGATCTCAACATGTTGGTAGTGGTGATCCTACCCTACCTACTACCTTCACTGACTCTTACTGATACTCACTTTTACTCTTACTTTTTATCTCTGTACAATCCTCCTTTAGCTTAACGTTCAATGTAATAAAATAAAACGAGTTTTACGTCATATTTTTGATTTTTCTACTATTGATTGCGCCGTAGAAATGAAATGGAGTATTACATCGTTCTGTTTGCACGTGATTGAACTAATGAGATGTTTTATAGGCTAGTTTTCTAATAAAGACAGTTGGCCGAAAGAAGAATGAAAACGCTGTGAAATGAAGGAAATGTCTTTAGACAGCAGAATGAGCCTCACAAAATATCGTGTTAATATCAAGCAGAAAGACAGTTATTTTTGTCGAAACACAGCGTTGATAGATCATTACAGAGACAGATTCGTACCTCAAAAACGGAAATTCTATAGCTCAGATAATCAATAATAGCGTTCACAGCTCATCGTCGAAATTTGAGCCTTCAATTCCACTTGTGTACGGAACTATCCGCGTTTTAAAGTTAAAAAGACGACTCGTCTTTTCTTGCGACTCTGACATATATAGTTTGTGGTATATTTGAAGGAATTATGAGATTTCCGTACTTTTCTAGTACTTCTTACTTTTTACAAGACCTAAATGTACCCTTTAATGTCTAATATCTTTTAACTGTTCAGTCAGCCCTTATTGACAATCAGAAGGCAAACACGTTTTTCGGAAAGTTCCCACGTGGTCATTATAAAGGGCGTATCTATATATTATATCGGTAAAAAGGGTAGGTGTATCTGTAAACACCAGGGTAATCTATATTAAAGAATAGATAGGTTGTTAGGTTGATTTTTAACTTGTAATTGACAGAAACAGTCCAATGCCCCTTTTTCTGTGCACATTACATTTATTTTCATATGTAAATGTCGTCATTTATGTTTTGGGGGTATTTGGAGAGGTGTGGGGTGGTAACACATACTTTAATTTAATAAAATAAACAATAATTATGCTGGACCCTTGAGACTGTCGACCAATATTTCAACTCGACGCCCAGAATTCTCTTTGATTGAAGAGTAAAGGAGGTAATAATTACTTTGGTCAGAAACTCGGTTACGACATCAAAACATTCCTCTATCACTGAGACACATTCTCATCTGATTTGCTTTTTGTTTATGATTTATTAGTTCATAATATACCATAGATCTTTCCAGAGGCTTATTTCTAGGTATATGTGGTTGGAAGCCAACACCGTATCGACACACGGGAGCACTGGCAGTGACATCAGAATAGGGGATTCGAACCAAGCAGACGACAATCTAACCAGTTTTTTGTTATCACGAGGAAACATCCGCTACTACCTGAGCTATAACACTACTATGCTAGGTTAGTCCAGTCCATGGCGCCTTGATTATCATTTGCCATATAAGGGCGTCGTTCAAATTAATTGGGTACGTTTCTTTACTGCGGACCAATGACGGTAAAACATATTTTGAACTTTCAAAAATATGTTTACGGTGATATTTTGTTCGTAGAAGAGAAGGAATCTGGGTCGAATCAATAAGTTATTTAAATATTAACATTTTCTGATTGAGCCAATCTCATTGTTACCACCTTCGAACTGAATACACTGTTATCGGTGCCTTGGATTTCCAGATTCTTGCTTTGCCGTTTCTTTGTGGTCATTGGAGAAGTGTAGTTCGTAATAGTTGTGAAAGGGAAATAACTCCCCATGGTTTGACCAGTTTCGGTCTAACGATTAAATGAAAAGAGGTGAGTTTTACATCATACTTTTCTGCACATGGTTGGGATTACGATGACTGGAAAATTCATGCAGTTTACAAAGAGTTTGCCAGGATAGCGACATAAGTTGAATAACTAAAAAGGTTGATGTTTCTATCAATCAAAGTTCAATCATTATTTTGTGGTTTTGTTCTTCATGTACTCCAGAACAACATTGCCAGTAACATTTCACTGAGGTAAATCATTAGAGTTCTTTCACTCATGAACATGTATAGGATTTAAAACGTTATTTTACCCGGTTCCCCTTGTCAGTGATGTAGGTCCGAGGGTCGGACTTGGAAAATGGGCTATTCATTTAGTTGGGACAATAAACCGAGGCCCCGTGTGCTACAGGCTGTGCACGTTAAAGATCTCTCGACAGTTGGAAATCAAAAAAGAGAAGGCTGATGCCACTGTCGTGGCAAGATTATCCCCATTGCACATTGCATGGAGTGGCTCGACTTCAATAGCCCAATTAGGAGCAGAAGAATAGGACGTAAAACTCCATTTGAGTTTAGTTTCAGTTCAATTACCTGTTTTCAACAAGTTTCAACTCAGTTTCTACCTATGATTTTTATTAGTACCATGATATTTTGTATCGTCAATATAAATCTAACCCTTTGTAAAATGTGTCATTATTTTGTACAGCATCATATTTCTTTTTAAAAATGTCAAAATAGATTTATATTGTAACACAATAGTCAAGTCATCTTATATATATTCTAATTTAATTACTGTATCTTATCATCCAGCTACGTTTTTGACAGGTGGGGATGGGGGTCGAGAGGTAATGGTGATTGTGACAGTCAGGCAGCATGGTGAGATCTTCGGAGGAGGGAAATGTATTACTGACAGGTGGGGGTGGGGGTAGGGTGGGGTTGGGAGGAAGTGATGGTGATTGTGACAGGCAGGCAGCACGATTACCAACCATTGGTGTGGGGTTAGTAATGAAATGGTTGATTGATATACCCAAATAGAAAATGTTGTGAATTTTTTAGGAATTTGATGGTTTTCATCTCACATGTAGAAGGAATATTAAAGTTGGTTCAAGGCTGGTGATTAAATGGATTTCAGATTCGACACGCACTTTTTCCAAATTGTCTCTTAATCAACTGAAAGGTCGTAGATTTCTCAGGTTGATTAAATTTTGCCAACGGGTGGCTAGCGGCGACTGCGATTGCTCAGCCGGTCAGCTGTATCTTTCTATTTATCGTAGCGAGATGGTTCCTGCTTTAAGTGACAATTCTTCTAGGTGGCATTTTTTCAGAATGATCCAGAATGGTGATACTGACACCTAATCCAGATTATTATCTACCCGATACCAGTGATTATAGATATTATGTCGAGGTCGGGGTCCAATTAGTAACTTCATTCACCAGGTATTACCTTTGGTCTGGGTCGGCTCTGGTTTCTTTTTAGAATTATCATCGTGAGATCAGGGTCGGGTCTAGATACCTGTGCCCTATATATTTCTTTTATTCTGGGGTAGGATCGTATTACCCCTACACTTTATTTTAATTGTTCAAAGACTGGGTCTGATTTCTCTTGCCCTATTATTAGTCCTTATTTAGGGTAAGATTTAGACTTACCAACTCAATTATAGTTTAAATACACGATACATGATAGCATATAGTCAGGAAGTTGCGGTCCACCAAAAGGCAGAATTTTTAAATCAATATTGTCAGATATCAAATAGTGTGAATGGTATTCTGGAAAGTGACGTCAGAACTTGGTAAATATTTTAACCATCGACGTCGAACTTAACATCGTAATGTTGCATTATAGAAGCTATATATTGTGTCCACGATACACATTTAAAGGCTAGACAGCTTCTTTTCGATATTTTGATATGTTTTTCAAGTTAGACTGACGTATACATTAACTGGGCTTGTTATTTTTTAGTCAGTTATATCTGATTTAGATGTATAAATTGGACACGTGTATCGATGTTGATATTTATAGGCGATTAAACCCCGATGATATCTCTTATATAGATTTAATATTAATTCTACATTAATTAGCTAACTTTATCGCAAAATCTGAAATTATCTTTTATCTCATCGTTAAATCTTAAATCGTTTTAACGCTTCTTATAATTTTACATAGAGAACGCCTGGTGTTGTAATACCTCCCTGATAATTCTGCTCCCCTTCTTTTCCACCTGATAACTCAACAGGTTGGGCAACAGTATAACGTATATTGCCAGTGGCTCAACTATATGAGTAAAGTCCTGTGAACTGGACCCCTCCCCGGGGATTTTTTTTTTTACAAAAGGACATAATATTGACCATGGTAGGACCCTTGCGAACCATTTTAGTTAATTTAACCATATTAGTTTTTAACCATTAAGATATTGTCATTTTAAGATAAGTTTTTTTACTGGTGGTTGAGGCTCGTGGACTTGGTTCAACCAGTCCATATGGTATAGTTGAACCACTGGTTGTTCCAGTTGTTTATAAGCCCAACCTGGAGCAAAAAAGTAAGACATACCTCATTTCCATTTCATTAAACGTTGCAAGTGATTACATTAAATTTATAGTTTAAAAGATTGTAGGGAGGTTTTCTAAATTTTGTATGTGTTGTGGGGACACTGATAGCATCAATTTGCGCCTTTTAAATTTTCAATCAGACGTCCGTGGTTCTTTTAAAAACTGTTTTATGACGCTGCTATATTTTGAGATCAAGGACGTCTTAGTTTTAGTGGAATTGCAGGATACCATCAGTGTCCCCGATGCACATAGAAATATAGAACACCTCGTTATACAATTCCGATATTAATGCTTACAGGTTTAATTTGAAAAAAAAAATGGTAGACTAAATGTTACGAGCAATTTGTGCACATGTAAGAAATTAAAAAGTGCATTAATTAGGCATGATAAAGACTCAAATTCCACCCTCTTTTCAATTCAACACTTTAATAAAAGATTTCGACACGCTTTGCCTTAATACGTGTAATCTGTTACAAATCAAAACAATAATTCAACTGAGACGAGCTGAATAGAGATTATTTTCTATAAAAATATATCTTAATATCAGCTTACTTCAACTTTTAATATTAAATTGAACACAATCACTGTACTGGAAAATATAGTTTCATATTTCCATGGCGAGGTTACAGTCTAGTAGCCCAGGAACAAGGAGGGTGATGATTCTTTACCAGCGAACACAACAGGGGTACCTGAGAGGTCTCATGGACAATTAAAATGGTAGCGTTTTGTAAACCAAATGAGGTTTGAGACGCCTGGTAAAGCTACACCTCCATCTCCTCCCTTTACATGACAGATGGAGAGTGAGAGAGTATTAGATGCGTTCAAACATAGAATAGGGGTAAAGGGTGAGGGGTGTGTTGTTTGTTTTTTTCGTAAGTTACCTGATGATAAAACATTTTGATGGACATGTTCAAAACGAACGCCAAGATTCTGCGATCTGTTCTGTAACGTGCCATGGAATCGAGAAGGTCGTCAGACAAGCGATGTAACATCTACTTGAGCGGTTTAAATGTGCAGTACTCGCGTGGCAAGGACGCATAACTCGAGGGATTGGATTTTGAAGTTTACAATTGTTTATGGACCTTTTCTTTAGTTTTCCTCACGTTTATCCGCCAGTACTTTCCAGTTGCCGTAAGATCGCAAATAGTCGCAGTATTGTGTGACGGGGCTATAATGTACAAAGTAAAGTATTAAAGACTACTCGGTCATTTATAAATAAACAAATCAAATAGGCCTTTTGTTGGAACTATTCATATATTATAATGTAAGTTTCGTGTTGCTAGAAATCTAGGTTAGGACACCAGTTGTTATTTTGTTACTGTTACAAGACTTGATTGTCATTATTCGTGAGAATTCATATATCTGGGTTAAATTCTACTTCAGGCAGACCCAAAATTAATCAAATAAAGTTTACAGTTCTATTTCTTGTTCATTGGGCTAATCAAAAAAGGCTTATGTCATATTGTTCATTATCGAACTTTACATATTCTGTGGACGATTCAAAACATACAGTGCCTACTTTATATGAGGGTAAAATAAATAATAATGGAAACCTCCTCGAAATAATGGTTTGAATATATCACACATTCAGAATGTACCATAGTTTATATACAAACGTATTCCCTATATTATTATTTACAATAACAATCACAACAGTTATAATTTAGAGAAATCCTCCATAGCAACATCAATATCCGGTTCCGGTTTTCTTTCTTCTCGTTTTGGCTTCACCTGAAACATAGATATTATATTTGTTTGTTTATTAATTTGTATTCAAGCCTGTCGTCTCAAAAGTTAAAATTGATACCATTTCATTGGTCATTACATCTTCACTATCTCATTAAGAATAAAATCAAATTTATTTCCTAACTAATAATATGACCACAGCTAAGTTACATATGCGACCAGTGGAATTCTAACAATGGTGCTAGTGGAGATATACCTGTCCAAAAGCAAGCAGAACTGTGCTCGGAACAATGGCAGTTGTCTGTAGTTTGAATAAGATATTGAAAGTAAGTCCACAATTAATTTTCACGTATTGTATTCTATTGTACAGTCCCATCAGATAATTAAAGATGCGTTCCTTATTTTTGATTAATTGGTGTTTCTAGTGAATTATCATGTATTCTTAATCATATCATTATGTTCTTCTTGCATATAATTAAGATTTTTAACCAATCATAAAATGTCCATGTATGTACAGTCTGGATAAACAAAAAAAGACTTTAGTTTATTTTCTTGATCGGTCACTCATTGGAATTCTGCTAGTAATTTTGTTCTAATTTAGCTAATTATGAATTAATTGTGAACATGTGAGACGAACTGGAATTTTTCCGTGTCATTAGATCACCTCTATATAAGTATTAGCATTTTCATTTATGGAAATAAGGGAACCCATCTTTAATGATAAAATATTAAAAAGAATTAATGAAAATCACCAATTTTGACAAATAAATTATACATTAAACAGAAATAAAAGAACAGATAGCAAAACCTTGGCTTTTAATCAATTTTATATGTTCAGCAAGATATTAAATAGCTTCTAAATTACATGTAAATTAAATGAAAACAAATAAAATAGAAATTAATTCAAACGATAAAATAAATCTTCGTTTGTCTTTTATTTTAGTTTTATTTTCTTTCACAACAAATCCATGTTTTTATAAGATTTATCACCGAGAAACAGCAATAATTAAAGACAAAATCAATTTAGAAAGATTTAGAATATCTTTGATAGAATAAAATACGGTTCCTAGATATCACAAACACGAGATAATATTATGGAATAAGCTTTCTAGGTTGGTTGGTAGATGCCATCTGGGCTTTTTCACACTTTTATACCTCTTCACTATTTTAAAGTAGCGTCACAAGCAGCAGGAGGTGTTTGTGCGTGTGCGTGTGCGTGTGCGTGTGTGGGGGGTGGGGAGGGATTCTTGGCCTACACATTAAGAATAGGCTTCGATGCTTAATCAAGAACTTTATTCGACCTACCTTCTGTGTAACTGGTTTCTGTTGAGATTTTTGACCATCTTGAGCTGTTTTTATAACTTTATGTCTAAAACTATCATAGCCTTTATCTAAATCTTCAGTTTGAGCTTTATTTATCTGGTTTAACTGAAAATAGAAAATGTATACAAGGAACTCATTGCCGGGTTATAACTGAAGCTTCTCTCTAATGGACACTGTAGATGTATTGATGTTGGCAGGGCGTGTAAACTGTGACTGCGTTTTTTAGCTAGGGTTCCCTCTCGGAGAGTTCCCTAGCTAGCAATGTTTATGTGGTATTCTTTCTATTCTTCTCGTGTCTGGGCATACGCACAATATAGTCGCTGGATTATATCATATCTGCATACAATTGAGATAGACCTGGTATGTTTCACCCACTTTACTCTACGACTTGCCAAATTGTCCGGTCCGGACAAAACTACTCGTGTTAAAGAAATACTGAGAGTTCGATCTGATATGGTTGAATTTTGTAATTGTAAAAAAGGATAAATGACAAAGCCAGCTGTGGAACTCGACAAGATAAAAAGATTTATTATGAAGTTACCAACTGACAGAATATCAATATTATCATCAAACAGTACACAGATATCATTTATCAAACATGGAATACTGTGACAGGTTCAATCTTGGTAGGAGCATTATAGTTTAAGTGATACAGTCGTCTAAATATTTATAGATCAAATTCAGCTTTCACTTGACAAATATTCGAACAAACCCTTTACAATTTCTCAAGATTATGTACTTTGTTAGTAAAGAAGTGTGTTATACCATATTATATATTCCCTTATGCTCTCCCTTCTAAATATCGTTCAAATTTTATGTTCATTAAAAGTTAAAACAATCTCTTTAATCGTTAAATATCAAAATACAGCCGTAAGATTGTCCATGAAATAAAGTACGATAACTTGTCGTCTACCAACAAACCAACAAAACCCAACAAGGTACAGTCTTCAGTGCGGAATTGTCGATACGACAGCATTTAAAAGAAATACAACGTGATATGACCCGTACCCCGTGCATCGCCTCTTCTATTTTCTACTGTATTGATACTACAGCACCGGACACCATCTATCGTCCATTCGCACCTTAAGGGAACGTAATAATTCAAATAATAAAATAAGCAATACATCAGACCCAACGATTTTAGCAAAATAACAAAAATAAAAATCATTTGTCAATATTTCAATATTGGACAGTTCTGTTGTCAGTTATAGTAATAAAACTATTGAAGTGAAATGAAGTATTAACGCTTTAAATTGATGAGATTATTCCAACCCATTCCCTCCATTCTTTACCTTAATTGATAGTAATTACTGAAATGGAACGAAACTTTATTTACGTTTCACTTACAACTACGGTTTATTTTACCTTCCGTCAACAAACAAAAAGATCGTATTGCTGTAATAACAATTAGAGCTCGTCTAAAAATACGGCGCTTTCTGGTAGATTACAATTTCTGAAAGTTTCTGTTTTTGTACCATTAAATACTATGGTAGGGCGATGAGAGAAACACATCGAAGCTTTGCATACATCATTAACCAGCGATTCTTTAACAATAACGTTAAGCTGTATCTATGTTTGTAATGCTTATGTTGCTGGAAAACCAAACAGAAAGCATAAGAACAGTCTCTGATTCACTAGTCAGGCTAGAATCAGGGAGGTGTGTTGCCTTTAACTACAAGGTATACCACTGTTAGTATTGATAATTCTATAATATATGAATAAATCTGGATTATCAAATTCTTAAAGGTCACAGAGTAAAGAACAGTACAGCACCTTCGTAAGGGTGGGGTCCGTGGTGGCTGGGCCCCAGCAAGTGAGACTTAAGCCCCAGTAAAAACTTCTTCAGTTCAGCATAGATTTATTTACAGTGTCTTTGTACAAAATCAAAAAGATATAGATTTTGATATTATCTTGGCACCTCAAAAATGTCAGAAATGAGTTCTCTGGGCCTTTAATTCTTCGAAATTTCTAAATCTGAGCCCCAGCACCAATTCATTCCTGGTGACTGGGCTGAAGGCTCGAATTTTCAAGTTTAACCATTATAGTTGATTAATAGGCAACTGGTAATTCCTTAGTGACGTCATTTAAATATCACAGCGACATTGTGTCAATATTCTATTTAAAACAGTGTTCTTGAAGCCAATGAGAAAGTAAATTTGATTTAAGTTAAGAAAGTGTTCTTGAAGATAAGGAAACGGTAAATCTGTAATTGTGTTTGTCTCAAGTCATTATCCCCCATTAGTCGCTCTTAAAATATATCGTTTATTATCGTCTATTTTTACTCACATTATCTTTTTACAGCCATAATCTATTTACAGATAATCACATTGAACATGGACTCAGATCAGGTTTTTTCAATCGGTTTCGTGCTAAATTACAAGCATTTTTATAGGACGGTGATGATGGTGATAACTAACGCCCTCGTGTATAAACCATTTGAATAGGTGTTCTTGTTGTTTGTTGTGTGTTTGCTAGTTTTTAGTCAATGACAATCGAATGTCAATTTAAACAGTTTCAATAGTTAGAAAGATCCATTTCAAGAAGAACATGTAATTGTTTTATTCTTTTATAATATTATAATCCGTACTATGCTATCAACACAACCTATTATATATCATGATATCCAACTGTATCATACAGTAATATTATACTATCTCCCTCTATCTTATCTCATCCCTATATTATACCATCTTACTAATGCACATCTCAACTATTCCTTCCTATTCTATCCTAATATCTTATAGCACCTTATATACCTACACTATCATCATATCTTATTCCATCACAACCTCCCCATACCCTCTACTCCATTTCATACCCCCCCCCCCCCTCCACATTATCCCATCCCTAAACACATCCCAAATCTAGTCCTCATACCTCATTGCATCCCCAAGTTTAATGACTAAAGCTTCTTCCTATTATCCCAACCCATCCGTTCGAAACCAATTCCTTTCCCCTACTTCACCCTACCTAATCATTCTCCATAATATTCCAACCCCATGTTTAATACCATTATGGCTGAAGCTTGACTTGCCTTCAATTCCCACGACCTATCAGTCAATAAAATGAAATATGCATCATGTTTTATGCAAGAGATGAGGTAATAATAAAAATAGCAGAGAAGGAAATCTCGAGAGAGGAATCAGACCACTACTTGTTTCTATTCAATCTCTTGATTTATCACCAACATGATACCCACTATTCTTTCCGTATATTCAAGGACGTGCTTCCAATTAATTGATATGATATTAAAGTCAAGTAGGGGTAATGCTTTGTAGTGGGTAATGCTTAGCAGTGGGTAATAAGGGAAATATTTTAATGACATCGAGTACAATCACTGGTTTCCAAATAACACACTGGCTATTTGCACCGTCACCGTTTTTTCTTTTTTGTTTTTTTTAAGTGTGAAGCTATTTTGATTGTCAAGAATGATATTAAGTGACTATGTTAGGGTTAGGTAGGGATGGCCATATGTTTTTAATGCCCATTTAGCCACGGCCTTCCAATAAACGAAGAGAATGTAACTCGTTAAGGTAACAATATGTGGGGTTCGGAGTTTCATTACATTATACGCGAGTGTTTTATACCAGAAGGAATTCCGTTTTCAAAGATTTCTGAAAGCAGTCTGAATATTTATGGTTATTTATGACAGAGGACACATTGGAAAGATGTTACACTTCCGGTTTCGACTATGTCTAGCCTACAGGTTCAACGCATTTGAATTCCCTGTGTCAGTGGTAAAGAACTCAGGAAGATGCCATTGCAGATCAGGGGGGACGAGGCGCTTTGTAGTGTAGCATGAAATTTTCTGACAATTATAATTTAAGTCGTTCAATTCGGTCAGGCTATATTATCCGACATGAAAAAAACTGCAGGGAAAATCTAAGAAAATCACGAATTAGTAAGGATTTATAGAGGAAGGGTGGTAACAGTTAAAAAATTCACGAATTAGTAAGGATTTATAGAGGAAGGGTGGTAACAGTTAAAAAATTCACGAATTAGTAAGGATTTATAGGGGAGATATGGGTAATGCAATTGATCAAGGATTATGAAAGGGGTAATATAAAGAAAAGGTTGAAAAAAAAAGGTTCAGATGTTTACTAGAACATCTTCCTTTATTACCTGCTGGGAAGTGATTAGAATTTCAGGGCAATCCACACGTCTTACCGTGTTAAACACGAGATTATTGCTCTGATTCAATACATCAGGGTGATCAAATATTACCCGCTATTTTATGATCTAATAAAGAAATACACATAGAAGATCTGAAACGAGCTGTACTCAGTCCCTGGCTTATACCAATATTAATATTCTCTTACAACACATGACTCTAGCTCTATAAAATACATAAACCAAGAGGGGGATTAATGACAGTAGAGGTTTTGGTGTCATATTTATGACTGACTGGGAATACTGGTAATAGAAGATTACAAATAGAACGAGATAAATTGGAATTTTATGTCTAAATTGTTCCTGATCTTGGATATGAAATATAACTTGATGTCTGTTGGAAAGATAATAATAATAATAATAATCACTTAATTAGGGTAAGAAATAAGACCCAAAACCATTCTTGCATTTCACCAAACTTATATACATACAAACAAAATTATTTGTGGAAACATATTTTGCTGTAAAATTGATGTTTTACGTCGTACAAAAATATAACAATATAACGTCCTGATCACTGGTAGGGTTGCAAGCACCTGTTTATATCTAAAAGGGATTGTTGAGGTTCATGTACGTAATCATACTTGGGGGTTGGGAAGTTTAGTATTTCCCTTTAACTGTCTTATTATTGGGTGATCTCTTAGGTCTTAGTAAGTGGAGGGTTTCTTGTGCAAACATTCTATCGGAAGTGACGAAAAATAATTACCCTTTTTAAATTTTTAGCCACTGGTTTGGCCTTCAGTTTCTTTATTCTACTAACTTTAGTTTTATCTCCTGTATTGTTGTTGTTCTTCTTTCCTTTCTTGTTCTTACCCATCTCTAAAATATACATATATACACCCATTTAATACAGCAACAAGGCAGAGTGATGAACGTGTCTAAGAACTATGATTTACGGCCATGGTTCCAAACTTGCAAAAGCAAACACCAATGGGAACCACATACAAAAAGTCAAAATGGTAAAAAAGAAGCTGTGACGAACACTTAAAACCGTTTGCTATTGAACCGGTAGTGGTGAATAAAAACTAAACCCATGAAGAGCAATCAAGCAAGAATTAGAAGCATTTTATTTTACAGTTTTACAATTTTACATCTTAATAATGGCGATATAAGACGATCAAATTATTTACATTGAAAATAAACACTTTATAGTGTGAGCATTATCACTATTCAGTTTTCAACTAAACAAATTATAAAGCTATCAATTCATTCAAGTGGTCCCTATGTTAATCTCTATCAAATACACATGGTTGAGATTATTGAATATTTCAACTACCGGTACCCCTAAATAGGCTATATGTTGGAGTAGTCTGTTGGGGTCTTTCGTTTTGTGGGTTTTTACAGCAGGTTGTCACCATCGCCAACAAAACCCACAAAACTAACATTTAGATCTGTATTTTAACCAGTTTGATTCATGAATTGATTTACAGAGACTGAATACTTGCTTTCAATAACTACTATTATTGGCGACGAACTGAACAAATAATATTCTTTTAACTCAATTCTTCAATTGGAATATAATGAAGGTATCTTTGACAGGCTAGGGGCTTCACTTTGAAAAGTACTAGAGATAAAGTCTTTAAATAGCATTTAGTAATTGTGAGTACGAAATATATACAGCTTTATGGAACAACAATCACTGGTTAAAGTTTATGCAACGTTTCGACGTGTTTCCCCCCGTTGTCCTCAGGCACATAATGATATGGCAAGTACTATAGATAGTTGCAACTGAGTTTCATCTGCTGATTAAACAAATATCTCGACGAAAATATCCCTTTATTCTTTATCCCGTTTTCCAGTCAAGTGTCTAGAGTGTAAAACTGGATTACCACCGGTTGAATTATTCATATTCATATTCCAACGAGATTTAGTTATTCATTTTTAACCGTAGTCCTTTTCAGTCAAGTGGTCAGCGTGTTAAACAGGGATTAATCATGGTTGAATGGGGATTTGAATAATAAAAGTGACCTTATATACACGAGTTAATTTGCCTTTAATTTGGGCTATCTGTAGTCAAGTGGTCCGTGAGATAGTGTTATTGTTATAATGGTTAGAATTGAGTAAATGAATGAATGAAGTGAATGGAGTTTTCCGTCCTACTTTTCTGCACAATAGTTAGAATTGAATATGAATAATAAAATACATAGGACTTAACGAGGTTCAAAAAGGTTTTCTGGTCTGTGAATGTGCTCACTTATTGCTTCTACATGTATTTGCATGCCTTACATCTGCGGTTCCTGAAATTCTTTTACCACATACAAAATTGCAAAGGGTTTTGCATTGAATTTACAAAGTATGGTCAGTCTTTCTGGAATTGAACAAACCACAGAAGTCGGATTGGAGATTGGAATGGTGTAATAAGAAGCTTCAAATACAACGACTAAAATATCTTTGACTATCCTTAATCTAAATTCTCCTCTCCTCTCAATCAGTTGAAAGAGTTCAGCTAATCAAATGGTTGAAAAAAGTTCTTTATTCATACATTATCAAGTATTGGCGAATTTTGACATGTTTTACTCTAACAATAGAGGCCATTATCTATTTACACAATATCAAATAATCTTTCATTTACAATCTACAATGACCAGCTGACCATAGCGAGATGACCATCCTATAACAGGGTTAAACTGGCATTGCGAAACGACAAATTTTATATTGATAGTAATAATAATAGCTTGTCAGGCAAGGTAACATACACCGACTTGACCTGCTGACCATAGCGATTTGACCATCCAACTTTAACAGGATTGGACTGTCAGGCAAGTAACATACGCCGACTTGACCTGCTGACCATAGCGATGTGACCATCCAACTTTAACAGGGTGAAACTGTCGGGCAAGGTAACATACGCCGACTTGACTAGCTGACCATAGCGATGTGACCATCCAACTTTAACAGGATTGGACTGTCAGGCAAGGTAACATACGCCGATTGGCCATATTGTGTCACATAAACCCATACAGTATAGTTTTACATCAACAAAAGTAATTTTCTCCCATTAACAAAAATATTTCGATGATTGTGTTTTACATTGTCATCATCTGTTTATATAGTATACTACTCCTGGGTTTTATTGTAAACAACGTTTCGACAATTTACATTGTCATCATCAGTTTATATAGTATACTACTCCTGGGTTTTATTGTACACAACGTTTCAACAATTTAGATTGTCATCATCAGTTTATATAGTATACTACCCCTGGGTTTTATAGTACACAACGTTTGAACAATTTACATTGTCATCATCAGTTTGTATAGTATACTACTCCTGGGTTTTATTGTACACAACGTTTCTACAACTTACACTGTTCCCCATATATTGTGTGCTTCTTAATGTATATTGGCTACATCAGTTAATATGCTCCTTTAATTCTAGACAACATTTTACAATTTACATTGTCACCGTTTGTCATATATGGTATTACTACTTTATTCCAATTCCTTTGCCATGGCTAGTGCTTCCGGGAGTCGGCCCAGTGTCCTCTGTTAATCAATATCACTTAAAAGTCCTACAGAATAACAATGAAAGTGAGATAACAACTGAATATATCAATAAAGACTGAGAAATATATTAACAATATTATTAACAAATGTCAAGTCTGGTGTCAACTGTAATAAATAGATTAACAAAACCACTCGACTAATCTCTTTCATTATCACTATATTAAACAAGATTTTATAACTCCCACCAGTTAACCTTTAAATATCTAGACATTGAGATGAGAGACTTATAACATTTACATTGAAATAAAAAGAAGATATAAGAACCTAAATCATATTGTTATTCAGAGTATAATCACGTTTGCGATCTTTCGACAACTGATCTTCTTCTGCCCCTACTAAAGTACATACAGTATATTACTAATGCAAACAATTTCAAGACAATACATAAGTCAACAAGTATGCAAAATTTCATTACAAAATGTCATTAAAACAAATTTTTATCAGCATTTAAATACCAGTTTACCCTATTTCCTACTCTGAAAAAAGGCTATTTGACCAGTACTGTGAATATAACAACAAACAGGGATCTGGACAGGGTTAATTTTGTTGAAACGTAGGTGATTCATTTAAAAAGAAGTGGGTTCTATCAAAATTGGAAGTTAACATCCTTTTAATGTTGCGTCCAGGTTGGGCCAATAAAACAGATGAGTGATACAGCATCTATGGACATTAGATGAAGAGTGCATGATAAAAAGTAAGACGTTAATCTCCATTCATTTCATTTCCACGGTAGTTACTGATTCGAACTGGAGATTTACGTACTAAATTAGTGCAATTAATAGACGATATAGATTTTGAAATGACGTGTTTTGATTTTATTTAGATTTCAATATTAGATTTACAATCTTTCAATCACGTGCAATTTCTTCTGACATTATCAACAGATTTACTCGAAATCACATTTTTCGATTTTAACTAGATCTATGATCAATAATCTACAATTTACAATCTCTTGATGTTTCTTCTGAATGCATTAAGTAGTTTATTAATTAATGAAATCTGGCAGCTGTCGGTGTGTGACGTGGATGTGACAAAATGAATACGGCCGTCACGTACATCACACCGGGGCACTAGAGAGTGATTATACTCGAGAGGTTACGACCCCACCAATATCAATAACCTACACTAGGTGAGAGCAGTAGTCTAATGAATAATAATAAACCACATGCTATTTATTTACCTTTATAAATTCAGCTATTAACAATCACAACACTCAGAACTATTCATAATAAAACTAGGTTTGAATTAGATTATTTTCTCAATACTAAGAGCCGAAGTGGCCGTATCCTTACTTCATTGAACATTATTCTCACGTTTCTTAATGATCATCGACAATCATAGTCTAACTTTTCACATTCCAAATAATACATAATAAAACCAAACTGACTATAACTAAATCTTTTCTCCCAGTATAAAACAATATATGATTGCGTTTTTGTTGAATATTTTTTCGTTAATTTTGGCTTTTTCTGTAATGACAACAGAAGGAATAGTTTCTTTAACACGGTCTCATTGTCAAAATACGTTCATCATTAACTCTAGTTCTAAATCTTCCTTACGACTGTGATAAAAGTATATTCAAAACAGTGGCGGAATCAGGTTTACGTCCGGAGGGGGGATATGTGAGGTTGCCCGAAATTCTAACCTTGTTATGAGATTTTTGTGCCCGAAAAACATGTCTTGGGGGGGGGGGGGTGTCCGGGTGACCCCTCTGATTCGAAATATACCCTGCACAATGGCAAGCGTAGCAAATTCAACTAACCTGTTGAATTACTTAAATAATCCGTTTTCTGTCCATTTAGCATAAATTAGTAATTGTAGTCAGAATAATCAACAGAGAACATGAGGATTAAAATTCCAGACATCATTGGAAACTTAAAAACTTAAATGTTAAAAAGACAATAGAATCACCGTAACGAGAAGTATTATCATGTCTGAAGCCTTCATTAAACTTGTCATAATGGAGTTGTTGACATTTTTCATCAAACAAAGAAAAATACTGAGGGTGGCTGGAACAAATATAATGACATCAAATACAAAACAATCTCCTTTGACTGACAAAGAAATACAAAACAATCTCATTTGACTGACATCAAATACAAAACAATCACCTTTGACTGACAAAGAAATACAAAACAATCACCTTTGACTGACAACAAATACAAAACAATCACCTTTGACTGACATCAAATACGAAACAATCTCCTTTGACTGACAAAGAAATACAAAACAATCTCATTTGACTGACAAAGAAATACAAAACAATCTCATTTGACTAACATCAAATACAAAACAATCTCCTTTGACTGACATCAAATACAAAACAATCTCATTTGACTGACATCAAATACAAAACAATCTCCTTTGACTGACAAAGAAATACAAAACAATCTCCTTTGACTGACAAAGAAATACAAAACAATCTCATTTGACTAACATCAAATACAAAACAATCTCCTTTGACTGACAAAGAAATACAAAACAATCTCCTTTGACTGACATCAAATACAAAACAATCTCATTTGACTGACAAAGAAATACAAAACAATCACCTTTGACTGACAAAGAAATACAAAACAATCTCCTTTGACTGACAAAGAAATACAAAACAATCTCCTTTGATTGACAAAGAAATACAAAACAATCTCCATAATTCGACAAATTTATGTGATCCCAATGTATGTCGGATTAAACAAGGTTTACTGTATCGACATATTTTAAATACCACCAGAGCACAACCGTTATCAAATAGCAGGTGGTTTTAAAACAGACAAAAATATCGAAAAAAAAATAAATATGTCATTTTATACAAAAAATCTGGCATACCTATCATAAAATAAATCTTTTATAATATTATAATAGATCTTAAACAAAACGATATAAAAATTCAAAGACATGCATGTGGAGAAACATAAAACACGAGAGTAGATTTTTATACTGGTGAAATTCTTAACCTCTGACCCCCAGTCAACCTGTATTTTAATTTGACAGTAAGTGAATAAACTCAACACGGCGTGCATAGGGTTAAAGAGGGCCTGAAAGATTTCGAGTTATGAAAAACTTCTGCGAATTTAAACCTGATTTTAATAAATAAACTCAGGGTTAGAGAGGGCTTGAAAATTCTGTATTTCGACATTAAATACTATCCAGAAATAGATAATAAATTTTAATTTAATTTGATATCTAGACCAGAATTACGAAAAAAAAACTAACAAATATTGAGCATATCTTATAAATACATGGGTACATTAAAACTCCATTCGATAACAACTATCTATGAAAGGTGCTATTATACATGATGATAAGAGTTTTAGAAAACATCTGAACAAAATTGAACTGGCATAAGCAAAAACTACCACCCAAGTTTACACAATTAGGCTGTAGTAACGCTGCAAAGGCGGATCAAAATTTCGGATCGTTATTCTTGAGGTATTGGTCCTTTGCATGGAGCATGCACTCCTTGTCTTAATAAAGCAGTAAGCCTACTGTATAAGAAGTTGCTCTACGACATTTTCATCTAAACACAATACAGTTTTATAAGTTTGTATGTATATATTGTGTTACATTTGAAAATACGTTATTAATTAGCCTCGTATAGAAACTCAACTTTAATCTTGACACGTTAAACCTAATAATCTTTATAAACTTTAGATATTGACAGATAGTTTTTATTGTGTATTTAGTTTAATGCCCTCATTAAAAAAGATTACCATCTCGGGTATCGGGTAAGTAAGATTGCATGATAAAATGCACAAAGATATTAGATACTAGCTTTGATGTTCTATAAGATCTAGATAGAATGATCCGCAAAAACGCTATCAACTCATTTTTCAATTTTATTCTCCATTTTCTTTAAACATTGGCTTATAAAGATTTAAAAAGTGTTTCAAAATAGCCATTTAGTTTAAGGCTAGTCATTTAGGCTATATTTTCCCGAATTTTCTACGCGAAGCAGATCATGCTTACTCCTCTAGAAACACCGGATGGTACTTCCCGTTGGAGGAGTCCACTACTATAATAATTTTACTCTTGATTTTGCCATGTTTTGGACGAGATTTTGATTAACGAAATTTTCTTGCTTGAAATTTTTATTACATTCGCTATTGGCGTTCTATGATGATTTTATGATTTCGTATTTTCATATTAAAAATACTCAATACATTCAATATAATGTTATCATTTTGATATTTTATTCCGGGTGTATTTCTCTAAATTCATTGTCGTCTAAATAGTTGAAAAGACAGATTCGCCATTTTGGCATTTGGGTCTTGAATATAAGTAAATAGTCCTCAGAAGTATACGAAAATCATATAATTCCTTTCAAAATACTTCAAACTAGGAATTTGACTCCCTATTTCTATATACATTCATCTATATATGTATGTCTTTTCTATAAAAGACGACTCGTCTTTTTAACTTTCAAACTCTGGACATACATGGATTTGAAGTCTAAAATTTCGATGGTGAGCTGTGAATACTATAACGGATCAGCTTAGCTACAGGATATTCCGTTTCTGAGACTAAGGTACGTTTGGTCAAACGGATTGCGAATCTGTCTCTTTAACAGCTGATTGGAGAAAGGCTTCTGAAAGAAAATCAAACATCTCATTTCAATTCTGAATAGTATTATTGATAATTGATATCGAGCTCCATCAGGTTGTATAGCAAATATATGTCAAGTGTCATTCTAATATGTCATAATTTCGTAATAATTTTGGTGCTGATGCCCATACTAGGTCGGATGGTATCGTTAAAAAGTGCAGAGCGTTGGCATCGATATCACTCGAAAAACAAGCCATGAATCAGAACTAATGTTTAATATTTCTTTTAAAATATTTCGAGAATTTAAATTGATGTTGGTTTTATTACACCAATTAAAGAAACATAAACCTTAGCAAACAGAAAGAAATATATGTCTGATTCTGATAGATCTCAACAGGAGGTCCTAATGGCATGGAGTTTTTTTAGTTTTTTTTTTTTTGGCATATATCATTAAATAACGGAACCTGATTTTACGGTACATTACTCTCGAAATTTATTGTACACAACGTTTCGACAATTTACATTGTCATCATCAGTTTATATAGTATACTACTCCTAGGTTTTATTGTACACAACGTTTCGACAATTTACATTGTCATCATCAGTTTATATAGTATACTACTCCTGAGTTTTATTGTACACAACGTTTCAACAATTTACATGATCAATTTATATGGTATTTTACTCCTAGGTTTTATTGTACACAACGTTTCAACAATTTACATTGTCATCAACAGTTTATATAGTATGCTACTACTAGGTTTTATTGTACACGTTTCAACAATTTACATTGTCATCATCAGTTTATATGGTATACTACTCCTGAGTTTTATTGTACACAACGTTTCAACAATTTACATTGCCATCATCAGTTTATATGGTATACTACTCCTGAGTTTTATTGTAAACAACGTTTCTACAATTTACATTATCAATATCAGTTTATATAGTATACTACTCCCGAGTTTTATTGTACACAACGTTTCTACAATTTATATTGTCATCATCAGTTTATATAGTATACCACTCCTGATTTTTATTGTACACAACGTTTCAACAATTTACATTGTCATCATCAGTTTATATAGTATACTACTTCTGAGTTTTATTGTACAAACGTCAGGTGTAGTAATCCATCAAAATATGTTCCGTTATATCAATGTATTTTTGCATCTTATTCTTCTGATGTGCATTCAAACATGCATATTATTATCATTATTATTATTATTATTATTGTGCACCTGATAAATCGCAAAAGTAGGACGTAAAACTCTATTCATTTCATTTCATTTTATAAATCGCCAAATGCCTACAGAAAGAACGTAAAAAATTAATGGAATGCCACACGAAAGTCAACAAAATTTATGTAAGAAATTTCTAAGTCTTGGCAGATTCAGAGCAAAAAAGTAAACTTTAAACGCCAGAAACTGTTCACTAATGGTAAATAAAAGTAATTCTTGATATTCCATTAGCACATAATTAATTCAAAATCCAGCACTGAAATAAATTTGCAGATTGGAAAAAAAAGTATAAATATTTTACTAAAATATAAACAAAATACACCGCAACTGTGTATACCACTGCCAAGGCACTGTTTGATAATTCATTAGCAATATGAAAAACAGGTTAAGAATCGCACTGGAGACCTACTGACTGACTAGTTGAGAATTTTAATATTAATTTGATGAGATTTAATGAGTAATACGATATAGGATGAATTAAATCAGGTATCTGCAGGAGATGCTGTAGCCCGAAAATTACACTTCCCTTGACATGGGAGCAGCAAAAATTCCCGTTTTTATGATTTCTTACATGAGTTCTGAACAAACGACATAATGAAAGGGGTTAAATTAACAGGATATGAAGAAATTACAATCTTTCTATTTAATATGTCTGTAAAATCATTTCATGTTAAAATTACTGCTCTTGAACACATTGTCGTAGCAAGACCCTGCTTAAACTTTTCCAAACACTAGATGATACTTATCGTTTGAGGAGGCCACTCCCATACAGTTATTCCTCTCGATTTTGCCATGCTTTGGACGAGATTTTGATTAACGGAATTGTCTTGCTTGTACCGATTTTTATTCCAATATTACAAATAGTTCTAATGAAACTAGTACAATGTTATCGTTTGTCAATTGACAATGTTCGACTACAGATAAGAGTCGGTAACAAATCTGACCGATTTAACAATCTATCATCTGAATAATTCGTTCATCAAAAACGATCAACCTGATACTGGGATAACAATGGTACAATAACCCTGTAAACTATGTAGAAAATAGCATGTCCAGAAGCCTCTCCTATGAACATGGTCTGGCGTCTTTTTAACCTTATCTACGTTTCGGTGGAAGTCAGTATTTTGTAAGTTTCGGACAACAGGTAATGAAGATGATCTCCCACGATGTTAAACGATTTATCATATTGTACAAACATTACCACATATACAAACTGTAGAACATATATTCCAGGTCTATAAACACTAGTTTTGAAGACGAATTTTGATTTCGTCTTAGTGGAATTCCATAAAAACAAACAGGTAAAAATAAAATCAAAGAATAATGTACACTTGACTACAAATATGACATATAGATAAAAAAATAACAACACTAAATAAACAAAGATCGATCATTTGTAAAAAAAAAACATCTATCCTTTGTATATCTAAATCTAACATAGTACAAGAATGTGACAATAGATAGATGTGTTGAATATAAGACAAGAGAAACAAGAAATAGATCGATTAGACTTAATTTACCAAGGAAGCTGGTGATAGTCTCAATTCCTTTGCCTTTTGCAACTGGAAATTAAACTTCCACTGCCATCATACACAATGTTGTATTTGGTCTACTAGTTACATTATTTTCAAATGGAAGAATTCTAGATTTTCTTCGTAGAGGTCGTTGAAGTTTGTTCAAACTTACGTTATGAATCCGAAGCTGGTAGCAATAATATAACAGAACAAACGGAAACCGTCTAAAAAATTCAGGAGCAAAATCTCAAACGTTTCAAGCATTGAATTACAATAATTAGGATTTCCATGTTAGCGAATTAGATGATCTAAATCTTTGGTGTAAACCAAGTAAGATTTTCCAAACTACACAATCTTTTTGCTCGTTCTTTTATATGTAACCTCAACTTCCGAACTATTCCATATTCTAACTCTGGCCTTCTTATACTTGAACCCCAAGTCAGATAGCTAGCGCCTTATTCTTCTACGTACGTGCTCTCTAAATAAATGAATGTTTTCTATTGTAAACCCGAGTAAACCGGTGACAGATTTGCGAACAATTTCTTACTCATTTCTCAAACCTTTTAACTTGAGCCCTATAAGTAGGAGAACTTCATAAACATTTGTTTAAATTTATATAAATTATAAAGTAGATTGTGAATAGAATAAGCTCTATCATCCTTATGTTTGAAGACAATAGAGAGAGGGAGACTATTGCTAGAGGCTAGATCTACTACTGTCAATATTATTATACCTTCTATCATAAATACCAACAACCACCAGAATAGTTAGCCAAGTTCTCAAGTTGTTTCCAATATATTATTTTAATGAGTTTAATACTTCAATCAACCACAATAGCCTTGATGAATATACATTGAAAGGAGGGCAATAAACTCATATAGAAATGAAATGTTTAGAATTCTTAGTCCACTTTGGTGCAGGCAGATTGAAAGACTGACTAATAATTATAATTACTTTGTTAAATCTGTCCCTTGGATCTTTCTACTTATAAAAACATAACAAAAGATTTTTCGATTTATTATAATGTCATGAATGTAGATACTAATTATTTCATTAAGTATTTTTTTGTGAGTTACTACAACCGCCATTGATGACATAACTATCGCAAAACCACAAATGTCGACCTCTTTTAAACACTCCATACTTCACTCCAATTCCCAACTCGAGTGGAAGCAGTATTACTGTTAGAAAAAGTCAATATGTTTTAAAGTAATAATTACCCAATGACATTTGCCTAAAGAGTTCTTAATGTCTTTCCAATAATTCATTCTACCGAAACCAAGACAAGATTCTTCTTCTACAGGCAACCTTTACTTCCAATATTAACAACACATTGTCAGTGATAACAGAGGTTTAAACAGTGCCGTTAGATTTCACAGTGATGCAGGTTTGAAGAACTGACAGGGACAAACATATAATAGTTGGAACGATAAACCCAGACTCGTGTGCACGTTTAATATCCCTCGACAGTTGGAAATCAAAATTTCTACTCATAAAATGTGTGTAGGTGCATACAATTAGGACGTAAAGCTTCATTTCCTCACATGCAACATCTCCTTTAAACACCATGCACCTCCACTGTTGACTGTTAAACAGGCTGTATTGTCATTACAAGTCACGTGATCATACTGAAACTGACTATAGTTCTCGGTAGACGACGGTAGATACAAATACAGCGAGTGAGTGAGAGAGATATACTCACTGGAGTTTAACAGGTGTTCAGATAGTCACGACCATGTGATTAGTCGTTAGTCTTACCTTAAACCCTTATCTTGGATATAGATAATTAGTAAACCATTGAAACCATGGCGGAGAGGAATATAGCTGTGTTTATTTTCTGTATATTTTTACAGTTAGTAATAGGTAAGTCACAAGTTTTAATATAAACAGTTTCCTTGTAAAGTATTTAAATTTTAAACAGCTTCGTACTGTGATTTTTAGGTGTAATGTTTGAGTAAAATTTTCAAACTTCAAAATTTGATTTCTTGGGCATATGTTGAGCTTTTAATTGTAAAATAACTAACAAACTATAGCCTGCACAACACTTTTTAAACCACAGTCTCCCTGTAAGAAGTTAAAATTTTAAACAGCTACGTGTTGTAATTTGGTCTATGTTTGATTAACATTTTTTTAAATTCCAAACTATACACAACATACACTGTATCAGCCAACGTTTCCTTGTAATATAGTTAAATTATACCTGGATAACAAACTATATATATATATAGGCCTAGAAATATACACCATACATAACATAGACATATTCTGTCATTATTTGGGTGACATTTTTAAAATTCAGAAAAATACAAGAAGTTTGTCACAAATTTATAAACCTTAAAACTAATTAAAATCATATCTGAAAGTTTACTTAAATCAGTATACAATGCTAGGTCATCAGGCACCTGTTAAAAACTTACAGTTAATTGTATCACAGTTTTAAACTAGTATAAATTGGTGTATCTGACGACAAACTATAGATATTTAACATTGTTAACAATGGAAAGAGAAAAATGCATACTCGTTAACTTATTGCCTCTACTTTTATACTTACAAAAAATACAAGCTACATACTACATGGTTGTCATGATATTTAGGGGTTTAAACATGTTATAGTTTTCTCGCTATATAACCCACCAATAAATAATAAATAAGAAAACTGAATGGCAAGTGTAACCTAGATCGTATATAGGTAAAGAATATAAAGACCTATTGTTCTGCTAGGACTGGTATAATATATGAGAGAAAGGTACAGGTAATCTATATGTGTCATACAGGACAGAATCTATTTATTTATTTCACTAGATAAGAGTTCATAAGAGTTTACACATACTGCAGATTCTGGTGTTTATTTAATAACAAATCCATATCGTATACATGTATTTTGTGAAGATGTAAAAGTCCAGTTCAGTTTGAATGTACGTCATGATAAACCAGGCGAATATGTAAATTTACTGTCTGTAAAAGGGCACTTGCATTCAGAACTCTATAGACTAGTAAAACTACTTTTTATCTGTAAATATTTTACGAGCTCCGAAAAAGGTACATAACTTACATAACTCTATAGGTGAAAAACTCAAGTTTATCACAAGTATAAAGTGAACACATTAGGGCGTTAAACTACCCTTCATCTGTCAAATATGTTACTAGCTCAGAGATTTACTTAACATGCATCAATGTAAATCGAAGTATAATTCCATTTAATCCTGTATTTACCTAATGAACACCCAGTCAAAATATCTCACTGACACAACAAAATACACAACTTTTTACCCCCAAGTGCAGACCTAGTTTAAATATGTCGTTAATCTAAAAAGGTGATGTAATTCTTTATTTTCCCGTATTTACCTAATGACAAACCAGCCAAAATATACACCAGTTGCATCATAGAAATTTTACAGTTAAGGTAATTTAGACATATTTTGCTGTCCCGAACTTGATTGTATTTACCTTGTGACAAACCAGCCAAAATACACAGTTTTTCTGTAATTATCTAAACCAGCTAAACATACACAGGAAGTGTGAAATAAATGTCTCTAACCGAGAGATCCTTATTTATTTTCCCAGCCAAGTACAGAACAAATGGACGCAAAACATCATTTCATTTCTGAAAAAGCGATCTCATTGTCCGTCTCTTTACCTTCCATAAGCGATCTCGTTTTCTGTCTTATTGTCTCTACAGAGTGCTTATCGTAAAGACGTTAACTCTGTTATATCTGGTATTTATATAATAGAAGTCATAATATGTATACCTAGATTTTGTTAGTCAATTCTAGAGGTGAATACACACGATGTATGACAACAGACGAGACCTCCAAAAGAATCACCAACGGAAATATCGTTTTTTTTAATTTAATCAGATTGATAATGTTTATATACATAATAAAAACCTGTCAAAATATATACAGGAAGCTAAATAGACAGTACGTTGGCACCTCGCAACTTCCGCATTGCCTGCTTTCATATATACGATTCGGTGCATAATATTTAACTAAATCAATCCTTGTTTCAGGCTAAATCCCTTGTATATCACTCTAAACTTGATTGATAAGGCTACCCTTATTGCTCACTACATAACAATATCCGTCTTTAATAGTTCATGCTATTCACACTCCCTTGAATTTCACTTTTTCAATGTTCCTTAAGCACGGGTAGAATATATTGTTTATAATTATTCCACTATAAAGAATATCCTACTAGTGCTTAAAGAACATTGTCTCCAGCCATTCCACGAATAATTTATTTCTTGTCCTTATTTGAATTGCATAAACGATATAATTATCTGATAGTTTTGTGATAAAAGAAGCATCACACGTTCGTAATAATCCTATGACATAATTTTTTGATATTTGGATTTGTAACCAAACGGAATACATTTAGCTCAATTACATACATGTACATCACGGGTCTGGTTACCATTAGCAATGTATATAAATAGATGTGTACAAAATTGTGCTAATAAGTTTGTCAAATGTAAGTTTTTTACTACGACTCTTCAAAGCATTCTTCAGATATAATCTAGTTTGCACATCACTTAATCTCAATTAAATACTTGCGTGTATATTATGCAAATGTATTGAAGTATATCACCATATAAAAAGAGTAAGTCAAGACTTGGCTAAAAAAATGGCGATGAATCAAACAAGACGACTATATTTTTCCCTGAGTTTGAAGATTATTCAAGATATGTTTCATGTGACATTTTAGACTGAATGCTCTTCAAACGATTTTTTATATTTTGGAAAATAGCTGTGTGTGTCAAGGTATAAGGTATATTTTGAAATATTTATATCAGTCGTAATTATAGAGTTCGAATTAAAGCTAATGTTGAAAATGTTTTGAAATCGGGCTGGTTTGAAAACATTTTAAACACATGAAGTTCATAAAACAAGTATTATTACTGCTGACATTACAGAAAATCTAAAATTGACTTCACAATATTGTACCGGTACATTGTTTGACATATTTGTTGAAAAAAGCATTTTTTCACAATTCCTGGTTTTAAAAAGCTTACACACAGTGCTCAACTACCACAGGGACTGGTTGAACCAAGTCTACAGGCCCCATTCCTGTGGGAGAGGCCCCACCCCACGTAAGTCAACGTCCCTCCCTCCACTAATCTATTTGAACCACCGCTGACACACTCTTCCCTCTTGAAGATATAATAGTTTTAAGTTTACTATAACTGTATTGTTTCTAGTATACACTTTTGTTAGATTATTTGACTAAAATGACATATTGCGATGTTAAATGACTGTAGGGTATAAGAACTTAATAACTTTAAAATAAAATGAAAGTTTTATGGAGTTTTACGTCCTACTTTTCTGCACCATGTGGGCTAATGCAGGGTACAATGAGAGAACTTTTGCCAGGACAGCGGCATTAGTCTGCTCTTTTTCGATTTCTAACTGTCAAGGGATCTTTAACGTGCACAGCCTGTAGCAAACGGGGCCTAGGTTTACTGTCCCATCCGAACGACTAGAAACTTTTTTCAATGTCAGCCCCTCTAACCTACATCACTGACAGGGTGAAACCGGTTTGGAAAATCCTAAGGTACCATCTCGACCTATGCCGGGATTGAACAGTGGACCTTCAAGTTAGCGAGCAAACATCTAACTCGCTGAGCCTGAATAACTTTAAAGAAATAAACATCTTAAGTTTGGGTTATAACTGTATCAGTGTACCAGACGCCTAAGCAGTTGATAGATCTATTGTATACAATGCATGTTAGGATTTAAAATGACTAGAGGGTATAAAAGAAGAATAAAGAGCCATTAAAATGATAAATATCAAAATTTAAACTAAATTAACCTTGTATTTCTCTAGTTTATTATAAATCACCCATTTATTTACATATTTGACAGTAACTATACCTTCAATTTGACGACCTAAACCGGTTTAAACTTTTAAAAATATGAATATCGCGTTTTTGACAACAAAAATGTTTAAATTATTTTTGCGGGGAGATTTTAAACTACCGAATATATATTCACGCCACATATTGTAAAGTTGGAAAAAATTCCCGCTGTCCAAAACAGAAACTAAACTTGTAATATCTATCAAGAGTAAGCATGCTTTAAATACTCAATACTTTGATTTGAGGCGAATTTCCCATTTACTACCATGAAAAACGTAAAGTTTATTCAGTTGTTTGTGTAAGTCAGATGATAGAAACTAAAAGCTAAATGTCATGATGGAACAGAACTAGGTATAAATCAAGCCATTTTAAAGACACAAATCTTTCATAAAAACATAACTTTCTTTAAATTACCTTCATTGTTATAGAAAGGGATTTTTATATTGAATAGGAAATAAAATTTAACCATTTCTATATTATATATTTCTATTTATTCTCCTCTTTTATGTCATGGCGTAGTAATATATAAGTTATATTCAAAATAGTTTCCTTTTTTTGTCATTTTGTAATAGTAAGATATAAAAGACATCGAGTGCAATAATATTCTCATGTATTTGTTTTATGTAAAGTCGTAGCAATATATAAGATATAAATCATAAATCTTCCATTTATGTCAGTTTGTAATAGTAGGCTTTAACAGACATTATAGTTACATACAATAAACTTCTTGCAAAGGACTTTTATGACGCTTTTTTCAACTTTTTTTTTTTTTATCTAATTCTGATTTTGATGTCATTTCACCGTATAAAGGTGGATTATATTAATATCTCCCTTTTATGTCATGTTTATGTAATTTGTAAAAGCTGATTTATTTCAAGATATATTCAAGTCTCTTTCTGTAAGTTCGTATTTTTTGTATCTTACGTAAATTGAAGATTTATAAAACCGATTCATCACGAACCTGCCATTTTCACTTTAGTTCTTTTTTTTTTATCACGACATAGTTTTAGTTTGACACGATATTCTGTTATTTATTAAATATGTAAAAGATTAATATATTTTTAACCAAGATTATCACAGAGTGGGCATGCAAGAGATCTCTCGACAGTTGGAATCGAAAGAGTAGCCTAATATTGCTGTCGTTGCAAAATTTCCCTCATTTCACACTTCATGGAAAAGGCAGTCTTCACGTTCAGAAAATTGATCTAAAAATGCATATTTATTTCAAAACGATTGCTTCTAAAGGTAATTTTCAAAAGAAAAAGAGTGATTGGCTCCCTGGAAGACAGATTTTAGTGGACTACGTAACATGCAACAGAGCAACTCGTTCGGAAAAACAGAGGCCACGTTAGTTGGTAGATGAAAAGTTAACGTTCACTTCCAACGGATACTGATATCGCAAACTAACAGTGGCCAAGCTAAAAAAAAAGAACACGCTAATTATAGTTTTTTTTTTCTATTGAACGCAAGGATAAAACCTTTGAAAGTTTTCCAATCCAATAATTTGTAGAAGAATTGCTATTGTAAATTGAGTGTTTATAAACCAATCAATCGATTAACTATTGATCTATTTACAATGTAATCTGTCAACTCCAACCTGGTTTCCTACAACTCCAGCTTGTATCAGCTCATCTTCACAATATCAAGTCAATACGAATAGTGTTTTATACCTTGACTTCAATAAATACTTTTCTTGTATCACAAAAATTTGTAAATGTCGTTTTTGTAACAGACCCGTGATTACACGCACCGCAAAATGGTTTGCATTCTGTATTTCAAAAACTGTCACTACATTAACAAATTTGCGTGATACAAGAAACGTGGCTATTGCCATTAGACGCAGTTCGTAATAGCTTGACATTGTGAAGATGATATTAGCCCTCAACAATCGTTTATCATCCACACAATGTTTTATAAAGACCATATTTTATCAATAATCTAAACAACTAGCCTAACAAACTCTGTCAGTTGAAGTAGTCAGTTGAACAATACACCATAGAACCAATTGATAATCCTAACATACAATAGTAGTTATAGGATGAACAATCAGAAAAACCAAATACGTTATACACATTGATAACTCTCCTAATGACTAATAAACATAAAAACAAAACATGGAAGGGGAATAAGGTACATCAGCAAAAAAGCCATATAACATGTAAAAGAATATACAATATAATTCCACTATCATATGTTACACAAGGTTATGTGATGTCTGACCATAATACAACTTTTTACCACATTAAGATGATGTCTGCTGGTGTTTTTATTAACACACAGAAGTACAACAGTGGACCACATTCTAGAATATTAACACACAAGTACAACAGTGGATCACATTCTAGAATATAACTTGGAGATAGGTGATGTCTGATGTTTCTATAAACAGACAATAGTACAGCAGTAGGCCATTCTCTAGAATATAACCCAGAGTAAGGTGATATCTGGTGTTTCATTAAACAGACAATAGTACAACAGTGGACCACCCTCTAGAATATAACCGTGAGTAAGGTGATATCTGGTGTTTCATTAAACAGACAATAGTACAACAGTGGACCACCCTCTAGAATATAACCGTGAGTAAGGTGATATCTGGTGTTTCTATAAACAGACAATAGTACAGCAGTAGGCCATTCTCTAGAATATAACCCAGAGTAAGGTGATATCTGGTGTTTCATTAAACAGACAATAGTACAACAGTGGACCACCCTCTAGAATATAACCGTGAGTAAGGTGATATCTGGTGTTTCATTAAACAGACAATAGTACAACAGTGGACCACCCTCTAGAATATAACCGTGAGTAAGGTGATATCTGGTGTTTCTATAAACAGACAATAGTACAACAGTGGACCACCCTCTGGAATATAATCCAGAGTTGGGTGATATCTGATGTTTCTATAAACAGACAATAGTACAACAGTGGACCACCCTCTAGAATATAACCTAGAGTTAGGTGATATCTGGTGTTTCTATAAACAGACAATAGTACAACAGTGGACCACCCTCTAGAATATAACCCAGAGTTAGGTGATATCTGGTGTTTCTATAAGCAGACAATAGTACAACAGTGGACCATTCTCTAGAATATAACCCAGAGTTAGGTGATATCTGGTGTTTCTATAAACAGACAATAGTACAACAGTGGACCACCCTCTAGAATATAATCCAGAGTTAGGTGATATCTGATGTTTCTATAAACAGACAATAGTACAACAGTAGACCACTCTCTAGAATATAAACCCGAGTTAGGTGATGTGTGGTGTTATATAAACAGACAATAGTACAACACTAAACCACTCTCTATAGAATATAACCCAGAGCTTGGTGGCATCTGTTGTACAACAGTGTAACATTTGTAAGCCCGTGTAAGGTGATGTCTGGTATTTCTACCACGTTGGACACCTTGAGCATAATTCAGAGTTGACTTATTGTGTATATTTAGACTGACCAATATTGACACGAGTTCATGAATAAGAAATCTGGAAATCTTGGAATCAATCGTGGTATAATCTAATAAAGAATTACTAGTATTATAGAAAGTGCCGGTAGTTCCTGACAATGGGTCATTATCTAGCAATGATTTCTGTGTTCGTACCTGTTTTAATTACTGATATTGTCATTCTAGGTGATTCTAGTCTTGTTACTAGGCAACATATTTTAATGATGATAATATTCAGATATAAGTGAGGAATTTTGTAATTTTAACTTCAGACAAAAATCGTGACGATGTCGATTGTAATTACAGACTTGTAGACTAATAAATCTCTTTGAAAATTAATCAATATTACAAAATCAATATTTCATCCTCGGGCAAAAAAAAATTGAATTCGAAATTTTGTTTTATATTAAAAATGTTTGATTTAAGTGTTCTGTTCTGTATTTAGGGCTTCACAAATAGGTGAGCTTAGGTAAACTTACCATAAACTCCATAATCGCAGATTTTGACAGCCCAGATGCACTGCAAGATCAAAGTTATGCAACTGGTAGAAATTGCAAATTGTTCGGTCACGGTGTGTTCAGAATCCAGTGATTGATCAAGATTTCCCACATGTCGCCGTTTCATGTATAACAGTTAATCTTGTAATGAAGGTAATATCGAGATACCCAAGACAAGAATCCAACAATGTTTCTGATATACAATCCTCATCATGACATCTGGATAGGATTTAACATAATAATATCAGTACTGAATGCGTTTGAGCAAATTTGGAAAAGTAATCCACTGAGCCCTCTACCAGTCGGTATATGTTTATGATATAAAATCCTCATCAGGATAGCTGTTGGACTTTTTGCATTCTAATATTAGGACTTGATGCACATGAGTAAAATCTGAAAAGTAAGCTGCTTGTTCTTCACGATCTTGAGTACTGTTTATAAAGATGCTGGGTTTGTTGATGCAGGATTAAAATAAATCTTGATGGAAAAAAGGTTTATTTTTATTGGCCAACTCATTGATTATATGTGAAGTTGAGAGTTGAACAGGGATTAAAAATAAACAGTGAATACTGAGAGAATATCGGGTGTTATTCAGGTCCATGCTAATATCGGAGTGTATGTAAATAACTTCTGTCGCCCAGTACAGTTACGTTACATCATTACAATTTAAATCTTACACTTCATGAAAAGGGTGGTTCGGATTGTTATTGTTTCTGGTCGTCTGAACGTAACACATTGCACAAAGTCGATTAGTAACATAACCGTCAAAACAAAGCAAACAACAGTTCAATGAATATCAATGAGTGGTTTTCTCGTTTTTTTCTGTTAATTGTGAAGGGGAAATCAGAAACGAAACACGTAAACCGCTACTCGTGTTACAACCTCACACGACCTAACATAGCGTACTCTAATGGTAGAAATGTACATGCACATATCTTCACAATGTTCAAGGTTTTATGTCATCGTCTTATAAGACAGATGAAAACGTAATACCTTAACCATTGTGAAAATGACATGTCTCTTTTTGAATCTTAACTTTAAGATGATAACCCATAAAACTTCAACTATCATGCTTACGGTTTTTCATTAATCCTACAGACTTCTTTAACATTAATGATTTGAAGAATGCTGTTGATAAGATGTATCTGAATATGCCAAACGGAAGTTCTATTTTCATACCCAAAATAAACAACGAAGACAATAAATACGACGAGAAAGAATTCGAGATGAAAAAGTCATAAAAACAATGTGTTGGTCTGTCAATAAATGTCTATTTGTTTCGTACCACGACAGCATAGCGATAAAATACAATAGTTTTGAATTATTAATGCGACTATGATGTAAAGATGACATGCAATTCCCTTCACACCAAACCTGTTTAATTCATCTATTAACCTTTCTCTGATCTTTCACAGATCAGCAACTTTCTACTCACTACTGTTTCCGTCTATTAAAAGCGGAGTTTTACTACCTATTGTTCTGAAATACGGCATGATATTCCAGTACCCCTTAGTCTCCGTTTACCGTGTGCTACAGACTGTGCACGTTAAAGATCCCTCGACAGTTAGAAATCGAAAAAGAGCAGGCTAATGCCGCTGTCCTGGCAAAATTTCCCTCATTGCACCCTGCATGGCGTTGCCCGTCTTCATTAGCCCAAATGGTGCAGAAAAGTAGGACGTAAAACTCCATACATTTAATTTCATTTAGTCTCCGTTTAACAAAATCTTACGATCAACAACTGTCGTTAGTCGTAAGTGAGCTATTTTTAAATGCAAGATCCCAATATAAATAATTCTTACAATAAACAGTTGCTGTATCTGTGTGGAATATAAACTTGTGATTGGATGGTGAGACATTTTTCCTGGTTTCTGCCTATCATGAGTTATATGAATATGAATGAACTGATGAACTGCCAGTGGTAAGCTCAGTCACTTGAGATTATCGTCAACTAATCTAAAAGGCAGCGGCGGCTTCAAATGCCCTAGCCAGTGCTTTCAATATTCAGCGGGAGCCGCGGTGGCTCAGTGAGTTAGACGCTTGCTCGCTAACCTGAAGGTCCAGGGTTCAATCCCGGCATAGGTCGAGATAATACCTTCGGATTTTTCAACCCGGTTTCCCCCTGTCAGTGATGCAGGTAAGAGGGGCTGACATGGAAAAAGCGTCTAGTCGTTCGGATGGGACAATAAACCGAGGCCTCGTGTGCTACAGGCTGTGCACGTTAAAGATCCCTCGACAGTTGGAAATCGAAAAAGAGCAGGCTAATGCCGCTGTCCTGGCAAAATTTCCTCATGGCACCCTGCATGGCGTTGCCCGTCTTCATTAGCCCACAAGGTGCAGAAGAGTAGGACGTAAAACTCCATTTATTTCATTTCATTTTTCAATATTCAGCATGGTGGTGATTTTTATCCACATAATCACCAGTACATTTATATCAGATATCTACTGGTGATTTGTAGTACTATGTATAACTAGTTAGGTTGTATATTGATTAATAAAACTTGACATACAAACCAACTGTTTCTACTGAATGAGGTAATGTAATGTAATTAGGTATTGACAAAACAATTGATTTTTCACATCACAAATTACTTTTTACTTTAGACAGCCGTATTCAGCTTTCAACTACTGCAGTTGTAACAACACAGAAAGCAAAATTAAGACTCAGTAGAAATTTCAGAAGTCTGTTACAACAATATTTTAGATAATCCGCTGGTCACTAGTAATGAAATAGTCCATCAGTGTGGTATAGAGTTTAACTATTAACCTTGAAATTAAACCCTTTACATCCTTCTGTTTTATGCCAGACTTTACGACCTGTATCTGCACTGCTATACGAGGTGCAATGCTACCACTAAGACAATTTTGTCGAGATGATTGTTGAATTGAAAACACCCCAATCAATTAAACACTTTCTAGACCTCTCATAAATACTTTCAAGATTTGAAGGTCTAAGTCTGCAATGACGCTCTATCGCCCTATGTTAAGCTATTTTAAAACTTCAAGCACCTACGAAGGAAATAAGGACCGTCATATCTTCACCTACTACTGCGTTATATTTCTCTATGACGTTTTGTGCTCAAAGATTTATAAACTCAACAGAAAAGAACTTACAAATTACCATCTACTAGGACACTATATGAACATTTGTAACTTGAGACCCTGCCTTTCAGCTTACTGTAAAATATCAACACGTTCAGTCATTTCATCTTATAATCATACCGAGTCACTTTACAAAACATCGGAGAGTTAAATTCGTGGGTAATCAACCACGTTCCGTACAATGAGAAACCGGAAACTTTTCAAGGCAATTTAATAGAAACTGGCTTAATTTTTCCACATGAATCTTGTTAGCTGAGATTAAAAATACCAAGTTTCAACAATCGATACAGGGTGTCTTGTTAATGTAGAAAAACAAATGGACCTAATAGGTATGATCTTAAAATAGGGTGCCGATCAGAGTATATAAAGCAAAGTTTTCTGACGAAGTGCAAGATGAAAACTCTTGATAAAATCTAAGGAACTTATGAACGGTTGAGACGAAAAATAATATATACAATTCGATTCAACTATTAGTCAGTACCTTATCCTCTTCTAAACAAAATAGACCATTGACTTTGTTAAGAATGAACCAACGGCTTGTTATTTCCCAAAGAAAGACTGACTGTGGTAGATTCGAACCCACGCGACCGAGGGCTACAAACTGGGTTAGATTAGTTTTATGTATTTCAAGGGGGTTGTTAAAGAGATTAAGTATCATTATAAGACTAGACTGTTGAATATTGGTAATACTAATAGGTGATTAATGATATTTTACATATTAGAATATTGCATTAGACCATTGTAATAGTTGTGCGTCTATTTATAAACTTATATTACTTATTGGTGATTAATGATTAATCAAATTTACATGTTGTTAGCCTGGTAATATTATATAGTCTGTATAGCGCCCCCCCCAACCCTCCACACTCTGTCTATCACTCAACGTTGTTTTGAACTATTGGTCTCATAACTCTACTGACAAGAGTTCGCCTCTCTTTACATTTACTGGAATGTTTAGACTATATTTCAGGAGTTTTCAACCTTTTCCTTTCTATAACCAATGTATATCATGATAGATTGCATTACCCTTCTTCTATTATTAATCCTTACTATTTCGTGATATTCTCCCAGGTTTTCCCTGCAATCTTTTTAAGTTGAAGAATATAGGATGGCTGTATATAGTATAAATTAAATGATGATTGTCCACACATTTTATTCTAGACTACAGAGCGCCTTATTACCTCTCAAAAAATCATAAATTACCCCCTTGGCGTTAATACCCCCTAGTTGAAAACCCCTGCTATAGTCGATTAATAATAAGCTTGTCTCCTGTAGTGTAGTATAGGAACATTAAGCTGATTGTTCAGTGTTTATATTCTATCCACGACTCTATCTACACCACCATGATAAATAAAATCATAAACATACTCCAGTAGCACTACACCCTGATAAAACATATCTTACTCCGCGCACCTGCTCTCACTCTGTATCGTGAATATCAATTACCATTTAACACTAATTCTATTGTCTCATATACATTTCTCCACACCTAAAAAGGTTCCCAAAATTGCCTTATTACTTGTATAAAATCTAAGTACCACCAGTTCAGCTCACTCTGAAATGATTTTCATGTATACATGGGACATTTATGACTTATTTTTGGGCAAATTCCATCCACGTAAAACAACGACAATCCCTAACCACAAGATACCAGATGCTGGGATTCCTTCTTCCTCGGACATCGTCAAATTCCAGCAAATATCTTTCAATGACCCACTAAGATTTTAATGCAATTGAATTTCTTGAATCAAAATGTAACAAATGCAATACCTGCCAATAAACTAGAACATTGTCAAAAACTGCAAAATTGTATAGCAACTTGACTATTTCCCAATGGCAATGTTAATGGTTTTTGCCACTGTCCAAAATGGTGGCAACTATCTTGCAATGACTAAATTAGTGAATGGTGAATGCCACTGAGTGAGAAAAACAACAAAATTACAGGAACTATTTTCCAATGGTTCACTGGCTATGCGTGGTGTTTGCCCTTTCTCGTCGTCACTGCCAAGAACAACATAGAATAGTGAGATAAAAACAAGAATTCATTTCAATTGTTTTGGCAAACCTTGCCTTCAATAAACAAACACTTTCATCAGATATACAGAAAAAATAACTCGTCAACAAATTATAATGCTCAACAGTAATTATATAAATTGCAGGAATTACAGGGATAATTGTGGAATTTCGCACATTTTTGTTGAAATAGTAATAAAAGACAATCAGAATATTTTCACGAGTGTTTTTGTTCAAATTGGTAAGACGAATATTGGCAGAATATCACCAACAGTTAATGAAACAAGATTTCCATGTCAGTCCAAAACACAAATACAAACCTACAATCAATACACGAGGAACATACGATACAATCATGAACAATGTTAATACACATACCTGTTATTGTTAATTACCACAGCGATAAGACTACAGCAAGTCTAATCATGAAAACATACTTAGAATTCAACAAAATACATCATTCATTGTAATCCGCAATGATTTCATAATTTCCTTTAATTTAATTTCAGATTCGATTTGGTAGATGGCTATAAAAGTTTGCCATTGTATTGTAAATTTTCAAAACTGTTTTAGATTATATTAAATCAAAATTGAACATCGATTTTTTTTTATTTGTTTTGATCGATCAAATTAATGATAATTTCTCGTTTGTGTTGAGGATATTGTTTTCCGTTTCACGTTATTCGGATTAGACAGAATTGTTTAATGGGGAAAATTGCATTTTTCAATTATATTGAATTATAACCGTAATTCACCAGTAATTGTATTTGAAGCTGTTCTACATTAAACATAATAACATGATCTATAATATTGATTTGATAGTTGTTGTAATGATTTGTCATTGATTTGGAAAAATAATTAAATTAGTTTCTACTTAATCTAGAGTGTAATATCAGTTTAACTGTACTAGGCCTACGCTGCTTCTTTATGTGCATTAGGTCATTTGCTTTGTTACCGTACGTAAAAAATGGCGGTTGTGGGTTCTTATCTCGATCAGCGAGTGTAAGTCCGATGAGCTTGAATAAATCGTCTTTATTCATAATTCCAGTCGACTCAGTTGTAAATGGGTGCGGATGATTCGAAAAAAGTTTAGCAAAGGACCAGCTGTTAGAAGTTGTTCTCCTTATGAAATACTGTTGTTTCTGTCTTTATAACACCTATCGAGTTTGACAGTCTAATCCAAAATTCGATTGCCGTCAAAACACAAAATTGGCCCCATTGACCTCAAAAGGTAATGAAAAATGAAACGTATGAATTAGAACGTGTTTCCTCTACTCTTTTCGGTCTTATTCTTAACTTTGAACTAGACGATTCTTCCTTTATTCTGATCTGTCAAGTTAGTGATCAAGAGACGATTCTTTCTTTATTCGTGTTTGTCAGGCTAGCGATCTCAAGTTGCCTTTTCTACAGACAAATCGGAAGTCTGAAAACTGTGGAACTATTCATTACACTGATTGTCTTCTGTCTTCTGAATTCTAGGAGCCTGATCGATCAGTGGGATTCTACCGACAGTCTAAGATCGTAAATTAACCATTCTAGCATTTCGTTTCCGTTAACAGATATATATATTGGATAACTGGATCAATTAGTATTTGAATATGGAGGGGGATCGTTGTCAGAAGTATTCACAAAGTAAAATTTAAAACAAGGCATCGAACTAAATTCTTGGGAAAATCAGAATTTCTCTGGATCTGTGGACCTTTCTCTTAAATAGCAACAAGAAATACTTTCATTTTAATAATCTACAGAGCTTATATATTGTTTAATCCTATATTCTTGTACCAATTCAAACTAAGAGAAAGCTATCATTATATCTTAATCCCCGGCTGATGCTTCTTATTAGCATTATAACAGTGACACCATTTTAAATAGGGTATCACTTTAATAAAAATGGGAGAAATTCTCTCATTTAGTCGGCAATGATAATACATTTGATAATGTTCAAGGAATAGATTATTTGTTAATCTGTTTCACAAATACAATTAAGACACATTTGGACAATTAGAACCTAAACATTCCTAGGTCGAATCATCCCTAAGGTGAGACAGATTCTGATGCCACTGACAGTGCTTCCGAGATTAGAAACGGTGGCAGTTATCAACCTTTAGGATGTCGTGCATCCTGTCTACGAAGTCGTCCTTGATCGAACCTATTAGTATGGTAGGATGTGGAATATATCACCCCAGATCATATCGTTAAATATTGGTTAGTTCGACTGATTGTAACGACTTTATGGTAAAGAGCCAACAGTTCATCTTAGATAGACTCAAGAGATTATCAGTCAATTTATGTTATCTTTGTCCAATCCTCATCTGTCATAATAACATATAATAATATTAACCGGTAAAGTGGCAGTTTGCACCAATTTACAGAGTATATTTTGAAATATTCATAATGAAGATTTGGATAGAAGGCTGATGTTGAAATTCTAAAAATTGGACTGCATTTGAAGCAATGATGAAGTTCCAAATCAAGAACTACTCCCATAAATAGAATATTAAACGAAAACCATATATTGCTGAGAGGGAATTATTCATATAGAATAAAGCTGACAGAAGTTACCCCTTTAACAAAGATTTCTTCCTGTACTACGGTGGCTCACATACGACATATATCACTTTTTATTTTGAATTAAAAACTGCAAAATACAATAACAAAACATACATGCACATGCAATGTTGAACACTGGAAGCAAGAAAGGATTGGGCCCCAATTACTGTTTTGATAAAACCGACACATACCCCCTCTTTAACCATCAAACATCGTCCTTGGAATCTGTAGAACCGCATTATGTCAAAGGTTAATCACCTCGTTAATGAGCATGGCCAATTGGGATCAAAGATAGCTGAGTACTAAATTAATATAATGGAGACGGGAAAAGATAAGAAGTCGAATCGGCCATTGAAATCCCACGAGCAGAAGTTTTCAGCACGAATTCTTGACAAATGACAGATTACGACTTTACTGGAATTATCATATCATGATCCATAACATTGGAAACAAGAATGTTTCGACTTGAACAATTTGTCGGGAGCCGTGGTGGCTCAGTAAGACGCTTGCTCGCTAACCTGAAGGTCCAGGGTTCAATCCCTACAAAAACTACAAGAAATACTTTCAGAGTATAATTTTAATACTCCACAGAGCTTATATATTGGTTTAATCCTAAATTCTTGTAGCAATTTAAACTAAGAGCAAGCTATCATTATATATATCACTTGTTATATAGAGACTGATTGTAGAAGGAGATAGAATGATATTTGACTGATAATTGACAGTTTGAACTGATTGATTGTATTCTAGATATTAATTATTATATTATATTACTCTACTTATCTCTATACTACAGGACTGACTGGTTATTATCACCTATCAATATTACTTACACACAGGCATTCGGTTCATTCTGTCATTGATACGTGAAAATTAATACCATGATACGACACTGTTAAAAAGATATTGGTCATTTAAATATAAGTCGAGAGAGCCTGTGTACTGGTGAACCTTCAAATCTCATTATTCGCAATATAAACAGATATCTCATATTATCCTAACATAAATATTACAATTGAAAAGAGCCGCCCCATTCAAAGGTTTTGCTCTGTTATGCGAGGTCAAATGTCATCGTTAGTAAATATTTTTGGGGTGCAAAAAAACAAGTATACACTGGTAGGCAATATCATGAAAGTTTTGAAAATGAAATGAAATGAAAGTTTTAAAGTGGTATAAGAATCAAGAATTCGAAAGGGATCTAAACCCCATACAATTCTTAGCTTTGTACAAAGCTGTTATAGCTTGGATAGTAGAAACCAGTATATCTACTCCAGCAAGGAGAAAATTGTAAATAACATGTTTAATAGACATCCTCTTCTCTATTTCAGGTGAATCTAAAGCCAAGGATGAACTTGGTGCCAAATTTGAAGAATTCATTGATAAACATGGGTATGAAGGAGGTTCTGTGGCCGCCATGAAAAATGGACAGTTAGTGTACGCGGCAGGATTTGGAACGGATCGCTTTGATAACAAACTATCGGCCAGTTCTCTATTTCCAGTTTCCAGTGTATCAAAGTCTTTCACGGCGATAGCCATTATGCAGCTCGTTCAGAAGGGACTTTTAGGCCTGGACGAGAAGGTCTTCGGTAAAGAAGGCGTCTTACACATGATCCAACCGTTTCAGGATCTCAAGGATCCACGGATCTATGACATAACAGTGGATCATCTATTACATCATACTGCTGGTTGGGATCTGTCTAAAGGACCAATTTACGATCCTGTTATGAACGAACTCTACCTCAAAAGAGGTCACAAAGTGCCAGACATTCTGAAGACGATGGGCCACTCGGAACCATTGACGCCATCTGAAACCATGAGATACATGTTCTCGCAGAAGTTGGACTTTACCCCTGGCACAAAAATGGTTTATTCTAATTTCGGGTACATTATTTTAGGACGAATCATCGAAGAAGTTGCCGAAACCAGCTATGAGGATTATATAAAAACGAACATTTTAGTGCCTTGTGGAATGTGGCACACTCGAATTGGTGGCTACGACGATAATGTCGAGATCGTGAATCTGGGAACGAGCATGACGGACCCGGACAAGCCAGCTGACAGCTTCGAGGATCGCGACGTTTCTTTGTACGACATCTTGGATCCTCAAGATATTGATTCCGCTTTAGGATGGCAGTCTAACGTCTACGATCTGATGCGTTTCATGCGATGCTTAGACACGAACCACCATGGACAACTGCTTGAAGATGAATTCTTCCAAAAACTGCTTCTCCGACCAGTCGCAGCTCCAATTCAACATAGTGATACTTGGTATGGCGCTGGCTTTAAAATCAATTCTCACAGTGCTATTTGGACTCTAGCCGATCCACACACGGACGACCTTATTCTCTATCACAAAACAAAAGATGAATCCACACCAAAAGAAGCTCACGATGTTGACTCGTTCGTGTTTCTGATGAATGGAAAAGGTCTACAACATCTGAAGCACAAATCGCACGAATTGGTGTCATCTCTTAAAGCCGAGTCCGACTTTAACCTTTTCTACGCCGATCTATCGGACTTGTGTAATTCTACAGGCTATAGAGAGATGGTGGTCAAATACAAGCTAAATGAACATCATCTTGGTGCCTACATCAATGCCTTAAAACTGGAAAATCTCGACTTACAGTGGATTAGTGCTTCTAATATAAACCAAAACACTCACTTCACCATCATTTCAAAACCATTCGAACTCCCGCCAAAATATTCGCTGGACAAACACGACTACATTGTTCAACATGGGTTAATGGGGGATAAATTATTGAGGCAAAAGATCTTACTGGAAGGTCGGGGCTATAATATGACATTCCTTCAGAACTATAAAAGCATTTCACACGACTCGCGACATGCGTTTCTTGCCATTTTTAGAAAAGGTGCTTACGACAACAATACTCAAATGAAATTCGGTATTCACCACTTTCCGAGACCATATATGAAATTAATCGAGCTGTATTTGGAGAAGGGTTACCATCCTTTAGTTCAGAGTTACATCTTACACGAGGACGAGCAGAAAATATCCTTTATTCTGTTAAAACAGAACGATACGCCAAAAGTTAATTTTAAAATGTACTACGGGTTAACGACTCCAAAACTACAAAGAACAGTAAAAATAAACGCTAAAGCCGGACGCAAACTGTCTTACTTAGACGTCTCCAATCATTACGGGAAACCTAAATTCTCGGCAGTGTTTACAAGGGAGGAAGCGACAAAATGGTTGTTCCAATTAGGTCTATCAAAAGATAAATTAGAAACTTTGATAGTTCAGAAAGCGGACACTAATTACCATCCCAAATTAATCATTTCTTACCACGATAAAGACAAGAAAGATAAATTCGCCGTTTATTTGGAAAAATCATCAAATTTGTAATCTTTTATATTGTATGACTATTATTATTATGATTATTCTACATACCAGTAATCGTAAAAATCGAAAAAATCAGGATGGACAAAACCTTGCATGGGTCACAGAATTCGTATAAAAATTGGAGAGGATTTGAGAGATTTTAGTGAAGGAGCTATATATGGATCACGGAAGGGGCTGCTGAGTTGAGCTATCTTCTTAAAGAATGTATATTTTGTGTATATAACAGATGATTTTTTACAAATTTAATATAAATTGCAAAAAGATTGATTTTAATCTATTAATGAGAATTTCAGTTTTCAAATTTAAAGGTATCTAGTGTCTAAATTAGTCCGAAACATCGAAATAGAGGCTGGAATAGAGTCAGATGTTTCGTTTTATGTCTAAATATGTGTTTTACCAGCTAATTTACAATCGTGTTGAATTGTATGAGAACCATAAGTCAGATTTTTATTCCTTAAAGTGATATGAAATGGATGAAATTGAGCTATCAACTAGCATAGCAGATATTTAGACGGCTGCATTCACTTAAGCATTTAATGCGAACTGGAAATTTGAATAACGACAAAACAGCTATGTATGGAAGGGCATCAGTGCCAAAAGTCGATGCTAAGTAGAAATGTCTAATTCACTAATGTTATGTAGATAATACAGATATTTTGTGTTATGCCCTTCCATAGCTATGTTGGTATTTCGGGATCGTGATATTGGGACCAAAAATTTTTGCATTGTATTGGATGGTGTTCATATTGCTGATAATTTGTGTATATTATTTTATATTGTTAAAGTGCCTCATATACTTATAAACATTACTATTGTTATTACTACTGGTACTCAGTACTGCTGGTAACAGTAAGGCCGGGGCGAATACTAAAAATCTATTGTAATGCCCCCTACCAAACTTTTTATGACACTTTTACTTCCAAACTATAGCCAAAATTAGAATGACCTGTCTAACTATCGTCCAGGTTTTTCCAGAAACTAATAAGACGATTTAGACCTTTAAAACTCATTCCTTTGAGCTCTTGATATTCAAACAACGTGATCGCTTGATCTCTGGAACTGTTAACACACTTGTTTAGACTGGTTTGCCCTTTGTCCTTGAACCCTGGATTGTCTAAAAGATGGTTTTGGTAGGATAATAATGTGCCCTTCATGCTAGAACCTATGAACTGACTGCAGGTTGGTTGAAGCAAGGTCAGAATCCCCTCTCCTAGCACTGATTATCTGATTGCTTAGACAAGCTGACAATGTTGCCTTCATACTAGCTCCAAGGAATCGGATCAACCAAGAAGAATTAGGCAATGTCAAATGCGCCCCTCAAACTAGCACCCTGAAACTGTCGACAAGAGGGTTAAGACCACACTAGAATGTGACCTTCGTGCTAGCACCAAGGAATAAGATCTTCAAAGAAAATTTAGACAAAGTGTGAATGACATTATAAGATAAATCTGAGTCTAAGACGGATATAAAGTGAAAGTAAACTAATCGGATTACTGTATTAATAAGACCAATATTAATAGCTAGGTAAAACCATGACAGAAGGCGATTAGAACTTCAAACAATCAGCTATTGATTTCGTCTCGGACACTGTGTACAATCAAATAATGTCAAGACTAGTTGTCTTATATCTTTTCTTGAGGTTTAGGGATAGATAGGTCAGTTAGATAGGCGAGTTGTTCCATAGATCGGTGGGCTAGATATTGACTCAATGCCCTTGCTCTTTGAAAATGGTATAGGCTAATTCTGCATTCTGGGAAATAACCTTTGTTGCACACTGCATCTAAATTGGACGAATTGGAGAACGATCACTCATTTATAACTATAATGGCTATAAATATTTCATTTTCACTCATAATTTCAGGGCATTGGTTTTAGTGCAGGAGGGGTGGGTGGCATGAAAAGATTCTTTCCTGGCTTTGCCTCGCCACCCCCTTACAAATATTTTATTATTTTACATAGTCGAAGAATGACCTGTGGCTCCCCTGGAAAATTTTGTGGCCCCTGCACAGCACCTCTCATCCTATGTTTCCTAGGAACGCCACTGAATCCGAGAAAGATCGATGCCAAGACGTTTGACCATGGACCAGATGGTCAACAGGATCATTAACTGTAAGCCTTTTATGTGAAATATAGTTATTTCTTTCTTTTACTTTCTTAGAATTTTATTTTGTATTAAATTAGAGAAGAAACAAAGCGTAACAACTGTGCCATTATTTTGTTCTGTAAGGCTATATTGTATTATATCGTATCTAACGTATGATATTGATGATATATTATACTAATAAAAATTATTTTTTGTTGAAATCTTTCGAATATTCTTTATGGTCTGTGATCACTAGACATTGAAGCAAAGTTTTAGTAGCTGAATTTGACATTATATAGCCCGTTAGTCATGGCATTAAATTTCAAAAGATGGCAAGCAGAAAGGTCAGAAACAATATCTTATTTACTCGGCCAAGACCAAAAATTCATGCCTTAAACACTGAACTTTATGATGGGACCGCCCTTGGCGGTTTTGAGATTTTTCATTCCTCGTTATCTAGTTAGAATTGGGATGCATGCATTGGGCAACATATTTAAGAGAGATTTAATTTATTGAGGGGAAATAACTGCAAATATATTCAATGTTCCTAACCCACAAATAATTCATGAATCCTCTCTGAGTTGGTAAAACTCTCAGCAATAATTTACCTTATTGTAATGATAAGCCCCGCTAACAGATATTTCATAAATATAACAATGTCCTAATGTAGCTAGTATTTATGTTATAAACTTAAACCATAATATATTCAATTAACTAAACGCATGACAAACATCAGGACAAGAGAAGACATTGGTTGGTTGGTAGATGACTGACTGAAAGCTCCCTTAGTGTTTTTATAATGTGAACCTTTCTCGGAAATTAGTCAATCCCTCACTAAGGGGGACAACTCTTGGCTGCCCATCGTACGATTCGTATTACTTGAAGATTCGAACCTTAAATTAACTTTGATCATCATAAGATGAAAATCACCGAAGAAAATTTAAATCTGTCAACTCAAAAGAAAATTATGTACACGTAGAGTCACTTACCTGTAGGTGTTTAGCTCGATTTTAGTCCACAATCTTGATGTAAACAAACCCACGTGTGTTGGAAATTCCGGAAGTTGATATTGGTGGGGACCGGTTTTTGTAAGCTTAGATATTCAAGCATATTTTCTCTGTTTAGGTAGATACTATGGTAAAGGAGTAAAATATGACTTGATAGAGACAAATGACTTGATAATCAATTCATATGAATAAAAGCTACAATTCAATAAATTTAATATAAATATGATTTTTCACAATAACCGGTCCGTAATCGTCCTTGACCTCAGATGAAAACAACTTGGCGGCTTTTATCACTGCTTTTCCACGATCGTGAATTTCAAATGGCGAAATTAAGCGATAACTACTTCAGTATTGACGGAATTTTGTCCACACAAGAGAGGATACCATGTAAAGTTGAAATGCCTATCTACAGATTAGGTAAGATCGTGTTTAGATCTGTTTTTTGATACTTTGTCAACAAACTTCAAACTTGCGAAGAAAGAAGTGGGCGTGGTCTCATAGCAGTCGCCAGTCCATGTATATCAGTAACCCCTTCTCAAGTTCCAGTGTTCATATCTTCCTTGCTTTGTTGAGGGCTTACTTAGCTGTTTGACTACTTTGTAGCATAATCAAGTGTGTTGAGATCAGACCACCGTATATATTATAATAAATCATATGCAGTTTTCTACCTTTGTGTAGGCCTATTATGTCTGAGCAGGAAGTTTAGATAGGACCAGTATGCAACCCACATAAAAGGTACCTACCCTGACTTCATAGTGTGGTTTTAACCTAATTATTGTTTTATTCCAGGTTACCTAGACAGTAGTAGTGACAGTGATGATCTGGTTGCAGGAACAAAGTTAGAAATTCCCTACTGGATGGCCCGGGGGTTGTGTAGTCGACGTAGACAGATAGTCAGTATAGAGATGCCCAGACAATATCGTGAGGGGTATAGGGAAATCCTCACAGCTGATGCTTCAGTAGTGGACCTCCATCAGTTAGGGCCGTATTTCTATAATTTTGGTTCTGAGTTGTTAAATTTTGAGCACCCTGAAGTCAGTGACATTGCCAAGTCACTTCTAAAGGTGAGTTGAAAGTAGTGGCTCAACTAGGTGAATGGGCGCTCGTAGCCAGTAGGTTGGGAATATTATTTTAACCTTTGCTCTTCTGCATTTTGAAACCCCTCTTTTAGTCAATTTAATGCCTGTTGATAGTTTTGTCAGGGGATGGAGACCTTTTAGTGGTGGAAATCCCTGAACTTGGTTTAAACAGTCCCTATGATAGTTGAACCACTTATTAAAAGTATTGCCCTCTTACTTATCTCTTAGCTTTAAATACTTTGAGGACCCCGAAGGCCAAAAAGTGAGTTAAAAAGTACTTCATTCTTTAACACATTTGTTAAGTGATATAATGAAAATTTCCATATATTATTCTATTTTGGACTTGTCTCCATTTAATCAATAACACAAAAGATGCATTTTTTATTTAACAGGACCTTTGTACTACTAGTCATGAAGTAGCTGTCAAAATGAAATTTCCTTTTTTGTACACAAATTAGTGATTTTGTCACACATGGAGTATAATGTAGCTATAAAAATTAGCCGCCTTTATGGAATCCCTTTTGTACAATTTACGTTTGTTCCACTAAACATAACTGGCAGCCAATTTTGTCCTTAACAGGACTAATTGAGTGAAAAGGATATTGAAATGGTGGATTTGGACAGATTCGGCTATCAAATTAATTCATAAACCCTTGACAAATGTGCTATTTGCCTTTATTAGCCCACCCCAGAGTTTAAGTCTATGACCTAAACTCAATTTTATTTGTTTCTTTCAGACTTTACAAGCCAGGATTCGACTCATCATGGATTCTTCACAGAATTCTTTAAACGAAGATATTTCTAGACTCACCCAGAAACTCGACGAAACAGAGAGACATTTATTTATAGCCGGACAGAAAGGTTTGATTGACTTTCAGAGATGGGAGACTCGTGAAACAGAAAAACTTGTTACGTCAGACATGGTGAAAAAACATAGGAAAAGAAAGCGAGCTATTATGGAAGCTACGTAATTTGTTTGTGTTCATTTTCACTCTTGTTATTAATTGTAAAATAAATATAGTAATTTAATGAATTAGTTTGATGGAATATTTAGCATCATTGCAGATCGAAAGATATTAATGTACATCCTGGAACTCTTTTCATTGCTTAGTAAAGAGAGCAAAATGTTGTTTTAACTAGGAATCAGTCTTTTTCATGGTATGTCTCAAACTATCTGCTGCCCTCACAGTTTGACTGTAAAATGAGTGAGTAAACCTAGATGGTGTAAAGAGTGAGTAAACCTAGATGGTGTAAAGAGTGAGTAAACCTAGATGGTGTAAAGAGTGAGTAAACCTAGATGGTGTAAAGAGTGAGTAAACCTAGATGGTGTAAAGAGTGAGTAAACCTAGATGGTGTAAAGAGTGAGTAAACCTAGATGGTGTAAAGAGTGAGTAAACCTAGATGGTGTAAAGAGTGGGTAAACCTAGATGGTGTAAAGAGTGAGTAAACCTAGATGGTGTAAAGAGTGAGTAAACCTAGATGGTGTAAAGAGTGAGTAAACCTAGATGGTGTAAAGAGTGAGTAAACCTAGATGGTGTAAAGAGTGAGTAAACCTAGATGGTGTAAAGAGTGAGTAAACCTAGATGGTGTAAAGAGTGAGTAAACCTAGATGGTGTAAAGAGTGAGTAAACCTAGATGGTGTAAAGAGTGAGTAAACCTAGATGGTGTAAAGAGTGAGTAAACCTAGATGGTGTAAAGAGTGAGTAAACCCAGATGGTGTAAAGGGTGAGTAAACCTAGATGGTGTAAAGAGTGAGTAAACCTAGATGGTGCAAAGAGTGAATAAACCTAGATGGTGTAAAGAGTGAGTAAACCTAGATGGTGTAAAGAGTGAGTAAACCCAGATAGTGTATCTACATGGGATCAGCCCAAGTTTGTAAATAAAACTTACAACAATAACTATTGTCTTGAGTGTGCTATTTCTCAATGTTTAATTCCACACTTCCCACCATTCGTAGTGAAACAGGCCAGGTGTTCTGAAAACGTAAGCATGCTCTAACTGTCTTACAATAAACGACGAATCCATTAAATGAAGATTTCGGACTTTGGACTGATAGCCTGATTGTTTTCTCAGTGTGTCGAGCTATGTGAACACTTCAAATGTGTCATTAGGAGATCCGAAGGAAAAGCATTCTCTGAATGACTCCAACACCCTAAAAGCTTCCTTAAAGATCTCTTTAGTAATTACGTAGATCTATGCCTGTCATAACCCTGAAAGCTATATTGAACAACGCTTTTGGACTGAATCGGACAATAAGATAGGGTAAGCACGCCGCAACTGGCTAGCAAGATCTACAGGGTGTTCAATAGGGTTTTTGGATATGAAGAATTGGTTAGTAATACATGAACATTGTAATAAGATATTTATTGATAAGCGATGGATATAATATTATATTATAGACTAGAATTATACTGTATTCATTACCTCTTGGTTGTGGAAAATAGTATTCATCGATAAAGCAAATTTGTTGCCACATCTTTACGTCAGAACTCATCAAATGTGGTTTAACAAAGATTCCAATAAGACTTATATTTCTTTAGCAACAGGCGAAATCCCCACTTCCCATTTATACAAGGCGTAATGAATACAGCATCCGCACAATGACTCGAATAGTAAAAATCACAAAGTAATCTGTATGCGAATTAGAATATATTGAGAATTATTAAATATGAATGATTAGAAAAAATCAAGACAGAACCTGAAACATGTTGTTACTCACAGTTGAATGATAATACATATTCATTTACAAGACACTTGTTGTTGTATATTTAGTCGACTTTGACTATAAATACTTTTTATAGGTTTGTTTACAATAATTATCATTTAAACTTTTTGTAGTAAAGACACAAAATGGCAGATATAATAAACAAGGATCCCAAAAACCCATAGTGTTAAGATGCAGTTCTCGAGTTATAGTCCTAAACCTTACCACAACATATAAAACTATTACATGATCGTTTCTTTCAAATTTTAATGATAAGCTAAACGGATTATTTGTGAAGTATTAACATAATTATCAAACTCTTAGACATTTTTTTGTCGTGACTATATTTTACTGAGAATCATATACATATATTCTTTATAGCAATTAAACCTTAATCCATAAAAAGTAATGTAAAGAGGTATACGGTTTTCTGGAAGAGTAAGTAGCCTATGACTCTACTCGCTAGCGGATCCACAGTTGGACAGATAACTCCATAACCTCGTGGTCTCGTCATCGACCATGTTCGCTTTACACCGAATTGGCTTCACACATACATTGTACAAAATTATGAAAATATAGATATAGTTATTGAAGACATCGTTTGACTCGTTAGATTCCAAAGCACCATAGTTAATAAGTGACACAGCCGTCTAAATATTGCCTTCAACAGATGATAGACGTCAAATTAATCTATTCAGCTATAAAAGGAATTGTAAGAGGTTTTCTACAAAAATATATGTCTATGGTAACACTGATAGCATCGATTTGCATCATTCTTTAAATAAAAGGCACCAAAGAAAGGGAACAACTTTGAAGTTTACAGATCCTCTATGACGATCAATCACCGACGTCCAGTAGTGGAAAAACGATGTGTTTGTTTACAATAAAGGTTACGTCCACTGGTACCTTTTTATTTAAAAACAAAACCGAAATACGGATTTTCACTATCTAAAAAGTGACAGAGGTCTATCAGCTTATGAAATAAATATGTAGACGGCTGTATTCAGATTGAGCATAGTTATTGCACTTCTGGTTTAAAATTTAAAACAGAGTTAACACAACGGCTTCATAGACATCATATTTTCAGCAAAGGTCAAAGGAAGCTGCACGATTTTTAAAATAGCATCGCAGACTCCTTTGAGTGGGTGTATACAAGCCGAGAAGGGAACGAGGAAGACGTATAACCAGGCTATGAAGAAAGCAACCGGCCAACCAATAAACCAGAGAAGGACAAACCAGCACAGGGACCAGATTAAACCAGGACACAGACCAGCTTTACCAGAACCGCTTCCCTCTCCCATTCTAACGTCTTATTCTGAAAATATAAAATGATTTGGGTTTCAAGTCCATGTGTTCTTTACCTGGTCTATTAGTCGTTATACAGGACAATGAAAATTTAATCCTGAATGTCCAACTTTATTTAATGTTCACTTTATTGGACTAATGAAATGAAATGGAAGTTAATGTCATACTGCTCTATATCTAATTGGAGTAATGAAATGAAATTAAATGGAAGTTAATGCCATACTGTTCTGTATCTAATTGGAGTAATGAAATGAAATGGAAGTTAATGTCATACTGATCTGTATCAATGAAATGAAATGAAATGGAAGTTTTTGTCCTACCTGTATTTATTGGACTTATGAAAAAAAATGGAATTTTATGTCTTACTGTTCTGTATCTTATTGGACTAATGAAATGAAATGAAATGGAAGTTAATGTCATAGTGCTCTGTATCTAATTGGAGTAATGAAATGAAATGGAAGTTAATGCCATACTGATCTGTATCTAATTGGAGTAATGAATTGAAATGGAAGTTAATGCCATACTGATCTGTATCTAATTGGACTAATGAAATAAAATGGAAGTTAATGTCCCACCGTTCTGTATCTAATTGGACTAATGAATTGAAATGGAAGTTAATGTCCCACCGTTCTGTATCTAATTGGACTAATGAAATGAAATGGAAGTTAATGTCCCACCGTTCTGTATCTAATTGGACTAATGAAATGAAATGGAAGTTAATGTCCCACCGTTCTGTATCTAATTGGACTAATGAAATGAAATGGAAGTTAATGACCCACCGTTCTGTATCTAATAGGAGTTTATGGAATGACCTGTCGGTCCAGGGTTCAATCCCTTCGGAATCAGGTATTTACTTGTCAGTTATGTAGGATGAAGAAGCTGACATGGAAAAGGCGTCTAGCTGTTCGAATAGGACAATAAATCGAGGCCCCGTGTGATACTAGCTCACGTTAAAGATCCGTCGACAGTTGCAAATCCCCCCCCAGGGCCAAACATGTAGGCTAATGCCGCTATCCTAGCACAATTTCTCTCTTTACACACTGTATGAAAACCCTCATTTTAACACGATTGTGCTTTAAGTACGAAAAAATTTATTTTTGTATAAGCTTTTTATATCAAATGAAAATAACATTATAACAAATTCTACACTAATACTTATAATTGATTTATAATAGTTATAAATGTATGTACCTTTAAATATAAATAATTTAATATAAACATTATCCACAGGTAGTACCAGGACTAACTCTATATACCACGATATTAGGCGGTATTACATCAAGCGGCCTACCGTAGAAGCTATACACGAGCGCTCTGCATGATAGAATCAGCTTTACGAAAACTTCCGAAGATTGCCGAATGACTCCCCCTTAAACCAGACCAGGGTTTTCCGACCAAATAGATTGCCAGAATTCTTGTCGAATTGTCTTAAGATAACGCCGACATTTATAACGCAATCTGTGGATATCACCCACCCCAATGCATGAATGGTAGGTTGCAGATTCTAGAATCGAAACGACGAATTAACAGAGTTATCAAAGTGTTTAATATAGAGCGAGGCCTGATTCGTATCCTTGGTAAAACTTATTTTGATATTTAATATATAAATTAATAATGAATGTTTTATATTATATTTTTATATCTATTTCATTCATACATAATATATTAAATAGATATATTCCTGTTGGCAAATATCTTATATCTAGATATACATTACAAAGTTATATACTGGCAAGGTTTTCTCGCAGAGAAAGAGAAAGGACGAGATTCATTCGTATCATTTGATCGTTTGGGTCTATAGTGAAGCTACTGACTTGATGCGAAATTCTGTGTAAAACGCTGCCTTAATGTATCACAGTTTGATCAAAAAATCCAGGTGAGAGATTGCAGCAGTGACAAGTAAAGAGATTCTGATACAGCAGACGATAAGCAGTTATATTTCTTTATAAGGCACTACAAGGGCAGGTAACCTTTCCGATTATAATGATTCAAGGGTCCATAACTCTTCTGATTAAATGGACGAAAGTCGATAACTCCGCTGGTTATAACTTAGAACTTATAATTCCTGATACCAAGGTCGATAACTCTTTTAAACTTAGCACATTAAAGTCCATAATTCGAGACTTTCAATAACCAAGGACAAGGAGACACAACTCCTGATGTTCGGAAACTCAAGGGTACACAACTCTGCTGATTATAATGGATGAAGGTCGATAACTTCTCTGATTATAATGGATGGAGGTCTAAAAATCTTCTGATTATAATGGATACAGGTCGATCAATCTTCTGATTATAACTTATCAAGATACGTAACTCTAGGCTATCTGTAGAGGTAGATAACTCTTATTTAGGTAGAAAATCATCCAGTGCAGATAGCAGCATATCACTAATATATTGAAACTAATAATGCTTGGTTAATCAAGTCTATACTTAATTTGTAGTCTTGTATATACAGGTCTATTAAAGTCAGTTCGCGTTTATCCACATAGTGGTTTCATAGCGATCATATTTTCAGCACACGTTAAAGGTAACTGAACTAGTTTTAAAATGGCGTCACAGACTCCCTTCAATGGTTCGATACAGGCAGAGAAGGGGATGAGGAACACGTACAACCAGGCGATGAAGAAGGCAACCGGCCAACCAATAAACCACAAGATTAGAAACCATAAGATTCCCCATAGAATTCCTGGGCATAAACCTCCTTTTCCTGCTCCGCCTCCTTCTCCCATTTTAAATTATCTGAAATTAGAAAAAAAAGGTTTTAAGATTTTTAACATAAAATATGATAATAATAAATGTTTCAGTACCATTTATGATTTTTACATCAAATTAATAAGCTCTTTGTGAGTATTCAACTCAAATTAGATACCTCTAGAAGTGAACAATTAAACTGGTTCCTTTCCATCACTTATGGACTATAAAATTTCATATTATTGTTTTCCAAAACATCTGATAACGACACGTGTATATTGTGTTGAAACGTTATATGCCTAACCTTATTAAAGAAGTGTGTTATATTCCATAATATTGTCTTGTGTTTTTGTTATATGTGCTCCTCGCTTCTATATGTCGTTCAAATCTTATATTGATTAAATAATATATTTTCCAGTAAGCAATATTTTTTTTCACACAAATAAAAGGAAAAAGAATGAACAACCCTATTCAAATAAATATGCGAAAAAAGTAATCTTTGTGTTCAAACGTGAGGGATTAAACTATATCACGCCATGGCCTGCTCAGAACAGTTGTCATAGTTATTCTTAATAGTGTTATTGTCTGATATAAAACTTGACTTGACTTATTGACAATGTCCAACTTCTCTTAATATTCTAGAGCTACTACAATATCTGTCAATAACAACAATAGACACCGTGTCATTGTCAAAACACTTATAACGCAAGATTTTATTGTTGAGTCAAATTAGGTGACGGTGGATAAGCGAGTCATTGTGTCTTGTGTGTTGTACTGTGCTGGAATATCGATATAGTAAATCGAAATAACCAATCATGTCCACATCGCACCCAAACCTCATCTATAGACCTGTCAATACTACTAAACTTGAATTGGCGGAGGGTCATTAACACCCCCCCCCCCCCTCCCCTTTGGCAGCCCCGAAAGCAATTTTTTCGGGCGGAAATCTCATAAATAGGTTAGATATCTCGTATCTGGTAATAATATACGAGTTCTAGCCAATTAGATTTAAATTGAGAAATTCAACTGGAGATTCGAGTTTTTGCTTTCTTCTCGTCCTAGTTGAGTTAGCTTTCAATATTATCTTCAGGGGAGCCGCGGTGGCTCAGTGAATTAGACGCTTGCTCGCTAAACTGAAGGTCCAGGGTTCAATCCCGGCATAGGTCGAGATAATACCTTCGGATTTTTCAACCCGGTTTCCCCCTGTCAGTGATGCAGGTAAGAGGGGTTGACATGGAAAAAGCGTCTAGTCATTCAGATGGGACAATAAATCGAGGCCCCGCGTGCTACAGGCTGTGCACGTTAAAGATCCCTCGACAGTTGGAAATCGAAAAAGAGCAGGCTAATGCCGCTGTCCTGGTAAAATTTCCCCCATGGCACCCTGCATGGCGTCGCCCGTCTTCATTAGCCCAAATGGTGCAGGAGTAGGACGTAAAACTCCATTCATTTCATTTTGCCCTGATGAGAATATAAAATCTTAACGCACATGCCGAAATGGAACATGACTATACGTGCAAAACAAAATCTGACAAGGGGTCACAGTCGCTCAATGCTTACTTATATAAAGGTCAAGGGTTCAATTTGAACAAACAAATAGGCCAATGATATATAATCATATTTTTACGGCAGTGAAGTATTTTGGTTTTAACATTTAAATCAAAAGAGGCAATAATCATTGTTATTAAAACTTTATTTTCTCCAAAAGTCCCATCATAAACAAATTCAACATAACATTCAGTTATAACACCGCCTTAAGACCATAATACCGTAGGAAGTAAAACTCCATTCATTTCATTTTTAAGGTCATTATACATATAATAATACTCTGACTTTTACGCTCCGACTCGATACAAATAAATGGAAACTGTCGAAGTATAACCAATAATAAGCTAATTTAGTTAGTCAACTGGAGCAAATTGCCGATAAGAAAGAAACAAAAATATCAACGCTAAACCATATGATTGGAAATGAATGCAATTCAACATTATGTTTTCAGAAATATTACAATGGTTCGACCTATATCTCATAAAAAAAGATCTCACAATCCACGTTCTAGAAAAACATGAAAACCAAAACACATTTCATACCATATATCATGTGGAATTATAAAACTTGCATTTAATATTTGACATTCTGAAAAGAAATGAAATGAAACCATTTTCCACAAAAATACGTGACTTAAATTGTTAAAACTTGCATGTGCATGTATGGGAATGCGATCGAATTACGTTCAAAACACCACCATGATTGAATTGAATAGTTCTTATTCTTTTATACGTAATAGTATTTTTTATTTCAACCCTTCTCTTCTCAAACCACCATTCAATATAAAACTATATGTTGAATTTTGAGCAGACAGATTCAATAGGTATTATGCTGAATAGAATGCATTCATGTTAACCTTTTAATAAAGATAAAATAATTTTACAAATGACACTGTTTAGGGCATATTTGTTTTGCTGTGGTTATTGTCCAGGTTGACATTTCGATCAATCACATTTAGTAATGGCTGACGTACAATCCTACCCAAATCGCTGCATTTACAAATACAAAACGGTGACTATTGCAGTCAAGGTATTTTTACGAACCGACGCTTTCCAAACTTTCCAAATTTTACGAATGACACACTGTTAAGCGCATACTTCTTTTACTGTTGTCCAGGTTGACATTTCGTTCAATCAAATTTAGTCACGACAGTTACCAACAATTTCTAATGTTCTACTTTGTATATAAACATCCGATCATTAACAGTCGGATCACACATAATAACAGTCGGTTTATTTGGCGATCAATCGACAGTAGACTAATGAATAGTCAGCGGCTCTCAATCAACCCCTATCCCTCAGCCATTTTCAAGTTATCTTCATCCAAGCCATACAAGTTTCAACAAATACAGAGACAATTAAAAACATAAATCAACGTTTGTATTCATATATTCATGTGTTATTTAATGTTTTAAAATTCATAAATCACGAGAAAAAACGAATATTTATGTAAAGTATATACACGCTGTTTTGATATTCAGATAGAACAGTTGAAGTTTTTTTTCATCTCATTATGTATGTTAACTAGCATGTGATGTTGACATTATTCTATCAAATTAATGATGTATGTATTTTCTTTTTCTACTCCATCACTCACATCACTCATATAGCTACGTTACATTGAACAGTTTGGAAAGCGCCGGTTCGTAAAAATACCTTGACTGCAATAGTCACCGTTTTGTATTACCCAAATTTGTAAATGCAGCGATTTTGGTTGGATTGCACGTCAGCCAATGTAGCCATTCGGATTCCCAGACAGACATTATTCAAACAATAAGCCAGTATGTTTGTCGTGGGATATGATTGACTGTATCCGCTGGCGTACAATCCAATAATCATTCTGCATTGGATGATATAAGAAAGGTTATAGGTTAAAGGTTATAAGACGATATAGTGAAGATGCAAAATGTCCTGCTTGGCGATTAGGTTTTGCCATGAACATGAACAAATTTTAAAAACTAGATACTGATAAACTTTGTTTTAAAAGAAACAGCTTAATGATATAAGAAGAGTAGACAATCCCCGTCTGACTTGCGACTACTTTAGTACGATAATTATACAATAACCGCCGTAAATGGCACTCGAATCGGAATAGTTGTATCATCAGTACGGTACTATCTGAAGTGTAATAAGAGTGATAATCAACTTTTAGATTTTAACCAAAATCACCATCATCATCAAAAGTTTTATGGAATCTCTTTTGCTAGAAGAATTGTCGGTTTATTATATCACGTGAACAATGAAACTGGTTAGCTGAGAGAGGTTAAACTTATAAAATAATAGTCATAAAACATCATTCGACATACATCATGCATGTCGTTACAACAGTGAGAGGCGTGCTTTGTTTACTGGATGGTTTGATAAGATTCACCAAGTTTTGGGCGTGGTTTTGATTTAAAATGGGATTGATACGAGGTACGGTATACGGTACGTGATTATCGATACAGTAGAAAAAGCGAATACAAGAAGAACGGTTTGCCATCACGATTCATTTCTCCTATTGTTTATAGTATCGGTCAACCGGAAAATGCACCACGTTTATTCTCACCTATACCAGGATATGAAATAATCAAACAACGGACTGGAATAACGGGTGCCGTTATAATGTGGCTTAGATTGAGAAACTGAGTGAATATAAGCGGGCACCTGCAGGTTTTAATACTTTAAGATTAAAATTAATAATAAAAACATATTATATCGCTTTACACTATAAAACAATAATCGGAGTAAATTCATTAGAATAAAACAGTTATATGTTTCATAATTTAATTGAGCATCTTGTAAGGTTTTCATAATAAAAATAAAATATTGAGCATCGCAACATTTCAGCAATTTACAACACAACCCCGTTTCGACAAGTTACATGTAATGAATAAGTAAAATTGAGCTCACCGTAGAAAGATCGTGTACGTCCTATAGTAAACTTCTATAACTTATGAATTATGAAACACGAAATATTGTTGAAACTGTTCAAATATAACTACATACTACACATACCATAGTAGAGTGAATAGAAATATTATATACACAGGGTATTTCAGTGACTGGGGTTTTATAATGTTTGACCCGATTGTATACAAACCTATTTACCCGTATCAACAATTTACTGTTTACGACGCGGAGGTGGCAGGAAATTCGGTGTTATACTCAAAGGGTCAGTTTCGCCATTTTGGGGGTTGACTTTGGTTTTGAATATATGTAAATAATCTTCAAAAGTACTAGAAATATGCGAAAATCGCATAATTCCTACCAAAATGCTTCAAACTAGGAATTTCACTTTCTATTTCTATATACCTTTTTTTCTACGATTAGTCAAACGAATGGCGAATCTGTCCCTTTAATATGAAAAATATATTTCAAATGAAGATATCATAGAAAGGAAATTCTCAGCTCGAATAATGGATGAACGAATGAAGATAGACATTAAAGGGATTGTAAAGAGGTTTTCTAATTTTGTTAATGTTTATCAGGAACACTGATAGCATCAAATTGCACAATTCAAATTTTCAATCAGATGTCTGTGATTCCTGCAATTCGCAAAACATGCTTTATCACACGTCATCAAACACTTTGTGGAGTTGCTAAAACCACAGATTGAAAATTGGAATGGTGTAAATTGATGATATCAGTGTCTCTGATGCACATACATTTTGTAGAAAACCTCTTTACAATCTCTTTAAGATATCTATTTAAAGATAAATAACACAAAATGTAAAATTATAAAATACCTTTCAATTTTTCTCTTTACTCAACAAACTCAACAATCGACAGTTTTTAACACAATTGTTAATACTAGATAGCTGAGCCCACAAATATACTTGTAAAATCTTGACTAGCTTTTAACCAAGATAGAGAAATTAACAACAAATACTGGTTATACACGAGAATATAACCATAGTTTTATACAAACTCGCTAACCTGAAGGTCCAAGGTTCAATCACGGCATAAGTCAAGATGATACCTTCAGATTTTTCAACCCGGTTTCCCCCTGTCAGTGATAAGGTAAGAGGGGCTGACATGGAAAAAGCATCTAGTTGTTCGGATGGGACAATAAACCGAGGCCCCGTGTGCTACAGGCTGTGCACGTTAAAGATGCCCTGGCAGTTGGAAATCCTACCGCTGTCGTGGCAAAATTTCCCTCATTATACCCTGCATGTCGTTGGCCGTCTTCATTAGCCCACAAGGTGCAGAAAAATAGAACATAAAACTTCATTCATTTTTCTTTATTAAACTGTAGAACCCGAATTTTGTCTAGTTTCTAATATAGCCTGGTAGATAGCTGAGTCAGCAAATTATACTTACACATGAGAGAGTATAAACTACTAAACATAGTACCCAAATCTGACCTAGTTCATAAAATAGTTCTACCAAGATGTTTATCAGTGGTAATATCAGAAGGTTTATAATGAGATAAACAGAACATTTCAAGTAGTAAATTTACAGAAGGACTCGGTATCCTGTATTTATAGTTTACATAGTTAATTGGTTGTAAAGGAATTATATATTTTTTTACTCAGAAATTGTTTAGTTTGTTTAAAGGTAGGATCTCAAGAGGAAACTGATATTCACCTATTCAATTCGCAACCTATTTAAATCCCCATACCGACAAAACAATGAAAAGCGACGAGTTATTTCGAATGATTTGAATTTGATATGAAAAATATGTCCGACTAAATAATGTCGTCTGGGCAGGGTTCATCTCAAATATTTTACAGATCATGATGCTTAAAATCTATTTTAAAGGGATTGTTAAGAGGTTTTCTTGCCTTTTAATGTGTATCGGGGACACCTTTGACATCTATTAGGGACATTTCATTCCTTCGTCCGCTGTGGTTCCTGCAATTCCAGAATGAGTTAACTGGAAATGTAGTCGTAGTATTACTGGGCAAGAAAAATCTTTATAACCCCTTTAAATTGCTTAGTAAAGAGCCAGGAAGTGGTACTTCAACGGTTTCGAGGATAGGGGAATGGGGGCATTATAAAACAACATGGCAGCACCCGATTAGCAGAGTGGGTGATGTTCGGATAATGATTGGTAGGGATGCAGTTAATTACCCAATGATTCTATATGCTGATAGCCCAGAGTTTTAGAGCTCGAGGCTCATTCCACAATTTCCGCAATGCTGAATCTGTTACAGAGCGCTAGTAAAACATACAAGGCAGATCGTTTGCTCGGGCTGTTAGAGTATGTCAATACCTAGACATTCCACCAGAGAGATTAATATTGAAATTGACAACCACCACTAAATTAACTGGTTTGTTTTTTTGGATGAGAGGACGTCGCATTCTTCGACAATCTTCGACAGTTTCGGTAAACCCGAATGTGTTACAGAGCCCTAGTAGAACATACACGGTAGACCGTTTGCTCGGGGCTCGGAGTAGGTCAATGCCTAGGCAGGAAGGTTGACAACCGCCACTAAACGAGACAAGGAGTTAATCAATATTACAATAGAGACGATATTGAACTGCTTCATCAAATAAACATATCGCTCTACAGACCTGCCTAGATTTACTGTCATTTAATATATTGCTCTACTGACTGATTTTCTGGACCATATCTAGTGGGTAAGACGAGAGATGTAAAGTTTTAAACAATGTTTTATACAAATGTTTAATTATTTTGTATGGATGTGTACAAACTTTTAATTAGTTTGCGTGAGCATATACAAAGTTGAAACTATTTTGCATGGTTAGACAATGCATAAGAATTTGAACTATTTCGCATGGCTATATACAAACTTTGAAAATTTTTACATTGCTTTGCACAAATTGTTAAATATTTTGCATTCCTATGTAACTTTGAAGTATTTTGCATGGCTAATGATAGGGTTTAAACTATTTTACATGGCTGTGTACAAACTTTAATCGCTCTGTACAAGTTTAATTATTTTTGGCATGGCTTATGTCTATGTACAAACTTCAAACTATTTAACACGATAATATACAAACTACGAACTCTTTTGCATTGCTACATAGAAACTTTCAATCCTGTAGCATAATAATTTATGAACTTGAAACTACTTTGAATGGCTATGTACAAATATTTTTACTATTTCGAATGAACATCCACAGTATTATACAGTATGCCTCAAAACATCTAACTCGTTAAAACACGAAGGAAATTATCTTTTTTCTTCCTTAGATTCAAAACAATTCATAATATTTCGATCAAGGTAACTGTATTGCAATTCCTGAATTCCATGCATAGAAAAATACTACACATACATATTAATTTCCTAGTTTCTGTTCACATCTAGTAGAAATACTTAACTTACCTGTTCTGTATTCTCCAAATTACTTCTCTAGATTGTTGTTAAACCAGTAGGTAATCATATAGCAATCCTAGCTACCCAACTTTCTTCTGTCACCCAGGTAAATACTTGTTGATTGTTTGTATTTATGTTATCGCCATGGTCGCATGCTGTACTTTGTTACATTAAGTACTATCAACACGGACCTGAGAGAGAGCACTAGCGCAGCCCGGTATCGATGACGCCAGTTAACCAATGAAATCTGATGTTTTATTGGAATAATAAATCAATGAGGTTAAGGTGAATGAAATCGATGAAGAGTGAAGACAATGAAGAGATACACAGACAAGGATATTGTGTTACTAGGAGTATATGATTTAATAACAGGGCGTTTAAATCATATTGTGTGTGTCAGTTGTTTGTATTTTATCATCAGTCATGGGCGAAAGAGATAAGAGAGAGCGTGCGTGGGGTCGGACTATTAGTCTAGCCCCAATCAGTAAACGATTGCAAAATTCGGTGCTATATTATCGGATTGTTTGAATACAGCTATGATACGATGATGGTGTGTTATGATATGCAATGGGGCTGAAAGTATACACCATTAGACAGATACTACGAAACTAGAGTTCTACGCCTATAGTCGTAATGTACGCATGGGTGCAAACAACTGTAACATCTTTCAGATAGTCAAGATATTAAAGGGGTGGGGGGGTGGGGGGTGCGATTGGGAACATATTGTCTCACGATCTTCGTCTTTTGCATCTGACTATTCTAATGGAAACTGGTAACCGTAACACCATGCAGTGTGTAAGAAGGGAAATTTTACCAGGACAGTGGCATTAGCCTACTCAATTTACAGTTTACAGCCTGTAGCACATGGGGTTTCGGTTTATGTCCCATCCGAAGGACTAGTCGCTTTCCGTGTCAGTCCTCCGACCTGTATCACTGACCTGAAGATACTAGAATTAAGGCGTTGTTAGCGACCAATAAAGCCGCCCTTGATAAATTAATAACGTTACGATATGATTTAATCTCGGGTGACCGTGTTGTGAATACACTAGAGATAAAACTATTACAGTTATAATTTATAGTCTGTGTCTTATCACCCGAACAATGGTTAACTTAAGATATAATACTCGTATAACAATCAACTTAGCCCCGTAACCGTATAACAATCAACGTAGCCCCGTAACGGTATAACATCAACGCCTATTGAAACAAATTTGTCTACTTTTCGCTGACCAAGCTCTTACCTTACCATATTCAATTTAAGTTTTACTTCACTCAAACCAAAACAATATGAACTATTGATATTTAGAAGGTAGCTCCGTAACGACAGTTAACATTTAATTTACTGGAGGTTCACGTCACACTGGCTGGTAAGGGTATAACATAACAGCAAGGTCACTGAGGGAACTTTTACCAGGCACTGACATTAGTCTACACTAAGATATCAAAGACTTTCCGTGATGTGTTTTTTTTTGCAGATCAGTCCCTCATAAGCGAAGAAATCCACGATAATCGATATAGATTCACCCCCTTTTCGCCCAAAATGTCCGATGTTGTCGCAAGTATGGTACTTCTTAAAGGGACACTAGCGCAATTTTTTGACCAATCATACATTAGTCTCAGAAACATTTTCAACTTTGTTTTTAGCTAAGTCAATCAGTAATAGTGTTAACATCTCACTGTCGAAATTCGAGCCTTCAAGTCCACGTGTGTCCAGAATTTTCTGCGTTTTTTCTTTTCTGGAGACATTACCATATATAGAAAAGACATCTATGGCAAATCCTAGTTTGAGAAATTTTTAAGAATTATGCGCTTTTAGTACTTCTGAAGACTATATTCATATATATTCAAGACTAAAATCATCCCCCCCCCCGTACCTACCCCTTAAATTTATCATACCATAAATACGACAAATTCTTATTGCGAGTCTTTTTTCTGAACCTGAACCACTGTCTGTCAACTCTGCATCGCTTTCATAAAATACTTTTAGTTCAAGGGATTGTAAAAAATGTGTTTATATATATCGGAATATACTACGGAGAAAGTTTTGATATATAATTTTGAATATGCCAGGTAAGCAATATATATCGGAGACACTGATTGCACCATTCCAATTTTCAGTCAGACGTCCGTGGTTCCTGCAATTTAACGTAAACTAAGTGTATGATGACGTTACTAATCGCATAAATCATATTTTACGATTAGTGTTTGTGGAACTGCAGGTACCACGGACGTCTGATTGAAGAATGGTATGATGCTATCAGTGTCCCCGATATATATTGCTTACTTGGCATATTCAAAATTATATATCAAAACTTTCTCCATAGTATATTGATCTGTCTACGAGCGTTCGTGTTGTTACTTAGTTTGTATTTTCACTACGACGTAGTTTAAGCCAAACAAAGTTGACCTTTATGAACTGATAGAAGACCAAATATTTGAAGTGACCTTGTTTTACTAAACTCTAGTCCATTGACTCGTATACTTCAACTGGTTCACAGAGAACAAGTTACGTACTAAGTCATGAGATTGAAGACTAGCGTTATTTGGAAGGGACGAAACGCATCTGATTTCCTTTGAATGCTACAAGGGAACAGACCCGTTTGGATTGTTCTGATGGGCAATTATATATGGTGTTTAGCTGCAGTAATGGAGGGGGGGGGGGGGGCATTTTGTCGGGCCCTGTAGCTCCGGACCTGCATGGAAACCTACATGTATCTATTGTTGTGCGTGTGAATGTGGTTTAGGGGTTTAGGACTGTGGTTACCTTAAAAGTTAAGGCATATCTACAGTTCACTACGAATAAACTTTACAGCGACCTTTTTGAACTGAGACAACTAGGATATCGACTATTATACCAGCTGTTGATCTACAGTGAGAATTAATATCTTAATAACTTGGTAAAACATATTTTAATAATAGGCCGTTAACCTCCACTCTATTTCATTAAAGCAGTACGATACGAGGTCAAATCTATTTCATCGGAACTGGGTTAATAGAGGCTAGGGGGTAATAATAGGCTCCAATTCATTCCAGCACAGTCGCATAAGACAAACATAAGGATTGGGAATAAAAACTCCATCCCATTTACCTTTGAACCATTCACCCCCGTGTGCTACAGACGGTGCTCGTTACAGATTCCTCGACAGATAATATCGAAAAAGAGTCCTAATCCGAACCCTACTGTCCTTGCCAAATTTCCCTCCCTGCACACTGAATGGCGGTTACCGTCTTCGGTAGCACAAATGCAGAAAACATGTATAAAATAGAAAGCAAGTCTCCTTAACGTTCACTAATTGATTATAAAGAAATGATGGCTTCTCAGTATCCTTATACATCATATTATGGCGTCGTGCGTCGTCATTAGACCAAATGGTGAAGAAAAGTAGGACGCAAAAATCATTTCAAAATGCATGCCACCTATCGTATTAAACTTTTCTTACCTTGCAGAAAGTTATCCAAACACTAAAACACACAACACAACTGAACTCGCCGGTATTACCTGTATAATATCACTCAGCCACGTTCGAGTACACCAGATGTACGTATAGCTATAGTTTATAATATAACTCACACCATCACAGTGCTTACTAGGCCCTTCTATAATTGTTTTATCTCTATCTCTGATAACCTTTATTAACTTCTATAATATCGAAATATTAACGAGACCTTTGACACAACTTCGTTACAACAATGAAAATGTCAACATATCTAACTATTAAATATCTCACACCTTCGGAACACCTGATGCCACCCAACCACTCGCTTATTCAAATCTAAAAAAACAGACAAAAGTACAATGCTAGAGCGTAAGTGCGTAGTGAGGAGGGGTTCTAATCCTGGGTTCTAATCCTGGGTTCAAATCTACGTCTAAGCAAGACGTCGTTCGCTAGAGTCAAATGTTTAGCCATTGGTTCTAATCTACGTCTAAGCAAGACGTCGTTCGCTAGAGTCAAATGTTTAGCCATTGGTTCTAATCTACGTCTAAGCAAGACGTCGTTTGCTTAAGTCAAATGTTTAGCCATTGGTTCTAATCTACATCTAAGCAAGACGTCGTTTGCTAGAGTCAAATGTTTAGCCATTAGTTCTAATCTACGTCTAGGCAAGACGTCGTTCGCTAGAGTCAAATGTTTAGCCATTGGTTCAAATCTACGTCTAAGCAAGACGTCGTTCGCTAGAGTCAAATGTTTAGCCATTGGTTCTAATCTACATCTAAGCAAGACGTCGTTTGCTAGAGTCAAATGTTTAGCCATTGGTTCTAATCTACATCTAAGCAAGACGTCGTTTGCTTGAGTCAAATGTTGAGCCATTAGTTCTAATCTACGTCTAGGCAAGACGTCGTTTGCTTGAGTCAAATGTTGAGCCATTAGTTCTAATCTACGTCTAGGCAAGACGTCGTTTGCTAGAGTCAAATGTTTAGCCATTAGTTCTAATCTACATCTAAGCAAGACGTCGTTTGCTTGAGTCAAATGTTGAGCCATTGGTTCTAATCTACGTCTAAGCAAGACGCCATTTCCTTGAGTCAAACGTTTAGCAATTGTTTCAAATCCAAGACTCGTGACCTGGTGAAGATATTTTTTCTCAGATAGGGCAGAAAATTTAGGAAAATTTAGGAAAATTTAGGAAAAATCAATGTCAGGAAATTTAGCAAAGGATCAGCTCTGGGACACCTAAGTTGTGATTCTGGTAAATTATAATTTATTTCTTAATTTAGACAACCTCTCTTTAATATTAAGACGAAATTTAAATCTGTTCAGTTTTCGAAAAGTTGCCTGATTTTCAAGCTTTTTCAGCTGGATAAGAAAACACGTTTATATCTCTTTAATGTGTAACTTTAACGTGCTTGACACAAGTCATATGCAGCCTCACTATTAATCATGTGAGATGTGAAGTATCTATAATATAGCATGTAGGTCAAGAGGTTGGTGATTCACTGACTCGTGAAATATATTTATTTTAGAATATAAACAAACTGACGATTGGCTTGATATACGAAATATAGAAAGAAAGAAACACTAGAGTTTCAGAGCATGCTGTAAACAGATTGTTGGAATTAAGTGCTTCGTAGAGAGGTTAAACTCTCCAAATTACGAAATGGACTAAATTCATAAATGATTTCTATTAACAGAACAGGACGATTTATCTCCCATTATAAGAACAAAATTTCTCTTATGTTAATAAATGCTTTTTTATTGAGTGAGATTATCTGCGTCCCTAGTTTCCGATAACCTTCTTTATGCATTGTCTCATTCTGATCATCATGGACGAAATCATGACAGTAATCGTGGCGGGCACAATGACAGTTATTATGACAGTATTCATGGCGGGCATAATGACAGTTATTATGACAGTATTCATGGCAGCAATCATGGTTGTAATCATGGTAGTAACCGTGACAGTATTCATGGTAGTAATCATGGTTGTAATCATGGTAGTAACCGTGACAGTATTCATGGTAGTAATCATGGTTGTAATCATGGTAGTAACCGTGACAGTAATCGTAGCAGTAATTATGACAGTAATCATGGTAGTAATCGTGGTAATAATCATGGTACCTGGACTCGACAACGACTTTGTGTTAATCCAATCCCTGCACATGGCGGTGAAACTTGTCTCGTAAACCAAACTGAAACTATGGCATTTGAAGTAAATCACTGCCCAGAAAAACACATTTATTCCAAGTGAGGGGGAGGTTCTCAAGGGGGCCTTTCCTCCATAGCTCTGAATGCTTGTTCGATGACACTACTACTTGTAAATTACTAATATGTTTTTATTTACAGTGGATGGAAACTGGGGAGAATGGTCGGATTTTAGCGACTGTTCTACAACATGTGATGGAGGAACACAAAACAGAACAAGACTATGTGATAATCCAGAACCGAGTAATGACGGTGCTACCTGCCCCCCTCCTGGTAGCGAAACTAGTTCATGTAATCCGGTCTCATGTATAGGTATTACTTTATTAATTTTCGTTTTACACCAAACTTTTCTGACACATTTTTGGTTGATGAAATGAAATGAATGGATATTTTACTTTCTGCACCATGTGGGCTAATGAAGACGGGCAATGCCATGCAGAGTGCAATGAGGGCAATTTTGCCAGGAAAGTGGCATAAGCGTGCTCTTTTTCGATTTCCAATCTTAAACGTGCACAGCCTGTAGCACACATGGGGTCTCGGTTTACTTGATGAAGAAAGGACAACAGTATACCACAATTTGATCAAAATACAAACCTGGATGTTTCACTTGCGTTGTTACTACATTTGTTATCAATGCCGAATATCAACCACTAATGACGAGGCGTAGACTTTCATCTTGGAACTGAATTAAATACCCAAACAGTTAAAGCTATTAACATCATCGATTTTTGTATTTTGTAACATTTTCATGGAAGAACCTTTTCAGATGTTTCATGGGAGGCTAGCGACAAGACACTTCCACAGAATGGCTGCATTTGAATTTATACTTGCCCCGCCCCCATTGAGTCAGTCTTCCGGGATGCTGGCGCCACTGGTTAATAGCTAGTTTAAAAGATATAAGAAGCCTTCTGGTGTTTCGGAGATTATTGCTTTATTATCAGCATACAGCAAAAAAAATAAGTAAACTTAACGTAATGTATGGAAGCCGGCTGCGGCCATATCTACTCTCGACTTCTCGCCCCGAGAAAGCGAGGAATCTCGACCTCTCGCCCACGAGAAAGCGAGGAATCTCGACCTCTCGCCCACGAGAAAGTGAGGAATTTCGAGAAATCGAGGAAAAAGGCGAGGAAAAAGGCCCTCGCTTTCTCGCCTTTTTGCTCGCTTTCTCGTCTCTCGACCTCTCGTGGGCGAGAAGTCGAGGGTAATATGGCCGCAGCCGGCTTCCATAGTAATGTGATGGATGGACATTTTTCAACCCGTAAGTGAGACTGAAAATCATTAACCTAAACTGAGAATAGGAAAGGGGAGAGAACTTCTCCCTGAAACAGACCATTTTTAAAATCAAAATATTCAGAGAAGTTGCCGTTATATTTTACACATCACTTAACTTTTTTGTAATTTTACTCTTTAACTATAGATTAAAACAATTTATGAAATAGAAGGCCTTAGTCTAATCCACAAAGAACACGTGTAATCTCTTTCTGTTTATTAAAGATTGTAAAATGAATATCTCGTCCACTGTTGAACATTGTGTTTGGATGATTTTGTGCTATGTTATGAGACGACTGTTAATGTAGGTGAACATAATGACAATGTAAATTGTTGAAATGTTGTGTACAATAAAACTTAGAGGTAGTATACCATATAATTGTGTTCTGAGACAACTGTAAATGTCCCTTGAGGACTATGTATACAATTGAACACCTAACAGAGTATACTAGCTGTTGTTTTAACAGTTTGATCTAGGGTTGGTGTTTCGCCTTATTATGGCAAGAGTGAAACCTTCAGAAGAAATAAGTGACGGTGGGTTTTAAATTCCTATCACCTCTTTAGACGAGGCCCGTTATTATCGGTTAATGACTGGGTGTGTCTAATTCTATTATATTATATGACGCAAGCTTCGAGGTCACGTGAGATGCACATGCTGCCGAGCATGAAATCATTAGCTTCTGATCAGACAGAAATCTTAAAGATGGTTTCCTTATTTTTTTGTGTCAAATTAAGCAAACTATGGATTAATTGGTGTTTTTAATGAATTATCATGTATTCTTTTGTTTTATACAGCCCCCTCCCCCTCCCCGTTTTGCTCTCGATGTGAAACTCGGCATAGAACATCGTATTACGAATACGGGTTTTGACGTGGTCTTATTAACCCATATTAAACTAAGCCCATTACACTTCGTTTTAGGGTCGTGGAAATGAGATTGCATTTAAATCTGACCAATCAAACGTTACCAAGCTGAAGACATCATGTAAAGAACTAATTTTCTATCTGACTGTTCAACTTGCTGTATTGTGCTAGAAATACAGTAGGGCCAATTTTGATTAGACAAGAATACGTAATTTTTCTCACTTGTGTTACCACCGCCTCGAGGAAGTATGACGAATCGGGTGTGGTTTGGACACGACTGGCAGAGAAGTACATGTACTTAATGTGTCCAACGTTTCTATCCATCTAAGATTAGTTATCACAGTGTTTCGTGCCAATATCGCGATCGCCAATACTCAAGGTGCGATGCAGCAATAAGGGCATGACTCGCTATGATTAAATATAGTACGATGTGTCTGATAAGTATGAAGTAAGTATGTGAGTTATCAGAAAGCATTACTGTGTCGCATCGTCAATTTTTAGATTAATGTTCGAAAGTGTCATCTACACCGCTTTGAAAAATTGACAATTTGGTCGAATGTGATTCATGCTATTTTTAGAAATCTTCTTTATTCCTTTATCATAATGTGGTAAAACCGCGCTAGTGAGCATCAAACAGATGCAGGGGCGTTCACCTGAACGACAATATTTATCGATATACTTATTACGATTTAAAAATGTAAGTCAATTACATAAATTATGTATTTTCTGAAATTAATCTAATGACGTGTAATGGTTGACGAAACCTCACACCTTCTTTCCAATGACATTAACATTCGTGGCGCTACACTGGCTCTTTTTAAAGGGATGGTTGCTGGAGGATTTTAGCTAAGCAAGTAATAGTGTTCACAGCTCACCGTCGAAATTTACGCCTTCAAATCCACGTGTGTCTAGAATTATCTGCATTTGACAGTTTTTAAAGACGACTCGTCTTTTCTCGAGATACTGAGATGTACAGAAGAGACATACACAGAAATAGGAAAAGTAATTCCTAGTTTTGAAAGAATTATGCAATTTTTTAACATTTTTAGGACTTCTGAAGACTCAAATCAATCAATCAAAATGGCACACCTGTCCCTTTGAACTCATTTTAATTTTTATTTTATTTTAAATATTTGAGGTGCAATCATCATTATTTGTCATGCTTGGAGGTACATAAGAATATCTATATATTTATTATATACACCGACGAAGGCAACAGTTAACTCTAAGAACTTTGGCAGAGTTGGATCGAATAAATGACGGACGGAAACGGATCGAAATATAGGAACGGTTCCTATCTTTGACGAATAATATAACTTTTAATTCATTAACGGAGGCAGATATCTTTCAATTTTTTGGCGATATCTTACGTAGCCATGAGAATTCAAGTTTCAGCCATTGTGTTATTAGGTGTTATTGTAGCCTCGGGGGCAGAGCCAAATGAACTGGTTTCCTTTGCGTGTCTGTTCTTTCAGGACATGTTTAAAGAGTGTCCGGAAGGTAAGGTTTGCTTTTATACAACTTTCGATATCTTGAAGTTAAAGATGGGTTCCCTCATTTTCATTTATGAAAATAAAAATGCTAATATTTATATGAATAGAAAGTAGAAGTGTTCTAATGACTTGGAAAAATACCAGTTTGTCTCACATGACCATCATTAATTCATAATTAGCTAAATTAGAAGAGAATTACAAGCAAATTTACAATGAGTTGCCGATCAAGAAAGGTTAAAAAGTATTGTTTTGTTTATCCAGACTACATACATGGATATTTATGTTTGGTTACACCTCTTTTAATTATATGCAATAAGAACACAATGATTTGATTAAGAATACGTGATAATTCATTAGAAACATCAATTAATCAAATAGTTTGCTTAATTTGACACTAAAAAATAAGGAAGCATCTTTAAAGCGTTTGTAGAGAAATTTTCTAAATTTTATATGTGTATCGAAGACACTGTTAGTTTTTTACAGACGTCTGTAATTCCTTCAATTTCATCAAAAATAAGTGTTTGATCACTTCACTAATCGCAAGCTATGCTTTCTCATATAAGGACCTGCGGGATAAGTGAAGTCATCAAACACATAGTTTGATGGAATTGTGTGTGTCTCAAATACACATATTTTTTTTACAATCCCCTGAAAAGGTACGTATCATAGTACTGATTATAGCAAGAAAAAGTCATATATATTCTACAAGATGTTGTACGATTTGAAATAAAAAAAATTGTAAAGACACTTTCAAAGTTAACGTTCACGAATTGTTCTCAGAGTATAAGCATGTGGTATTTGTACTGAATGACCAATTTCATCAAGAATTGTGCCCTCTACAGTGTTTAAGACCTAAAACCTAAATCGATTTTTCTGATTTTCGATAGAGCTCTTTCTTGGGTGATTATAAAACTTAAATCAAATTTCATTTAAACCGCAGTCTCAAAAATTGTGACAACAAGAGTGTTAAGAAGATATAAATTGAACGCGTTTTAAATAACAATTGCAGTTTTGTCCAAATCCGTCAATAATTGTGACTTGTATGTTTCCGAGCAATTGTGGATTTTGTAGATCCCAGCACAGCTTATGATTTGGACAAATTGATGTTTCAGTGGACGGAGTGTGGGGGACATGGGGACCTTATTCATCATGTTCATCAAATTGTACCGGAGGAACTCGTACACGAACTAGAAGCTGTGACAATCCTTCAGCATCAAATGGTGGATCCCAGTGTCCTAACATTATCACAGGCGCTACAGAGACAGAGGACTGCAACACAGAAATTCCATGTCCTGGTACGTATAATATACATTAATTCCACTTCCTGGTACGTATAATATACACCAATTCCTCGTCCTGGTACGTATAATATACATCAATTCCACGTCCTGGTACGTATAATATACATCACTTCCTCATCATGGTACATATAATTTACATCACTTCCTCATCCTGGTACGTATAATATACATCACTTCCTCATCCTGGTACTTATAATATACACCAATTCCACATCCTGGTACGTATAATATACATCAATTCCTCGTCCTGGTACGTATAATATACATCACTTCCTCATCCTGGTACGTATAATATACATCACTTCCTCATCCTGGTACGTATAATATACATCACTTCCTCATCCTGGTACGTATAATATACACCAATTAGACATCCTGGTACGTATAATATACATCAATTCCTCGTCCTGGTACGTATAATATAAATCACTTCCTCATCCTGGTACGTATAATATACATCAATTCCACTTCCTGGTACGTATAATATACAACAATTCCACATCCTGGTACGTATAATATACATCACTTCCTCATCCTGGTACGTATAATATACATCACTTCCTCATCCTGGTACGTATAATTTACACCAATTCCACGTCCTGGTACGTATAATATACATCAATTCCACATCCTGGTATGTATAATACACACCAATTCCACATCCTGGTACGCATAATATACATCAATTCCACGTCCTGGAACGTATAATATACATCACTTCCACTTCCTGGTACGTATAATGCACATCACTTTCTCATCCAGGTACGTATAACATACATCACTTCCTCATCCTGGTACGTATAATATACACCAATTCCACATCCTGGTACGTATAATATACATCAATTCCATATCCTGGTACGTATAATATACATCAATTCCACTTCCTGGTAGGTATAATATACATCTCTTCCTCGTCCTGGTTCGTATAATATACATCACTTCCTCGTCCTGGTACAGATAATGAATACATCAATTGCTCGTCTTGGTATGTATAATATACATCAATTCCACATCCTGGTACGTATAATACACACCAATTCCACATCCTGGTACGTATAATATTCATCAATTCCACGTCCTGGAACGTATAATATACACCAATTCCTCGTCCTGGTAAGTATAATATACATCAATTCCCCGTCTTGGTACGTATAATATACACCAATTTTAACTCCTATAACCTATAATATAGTCCTTCTGAATTTGCAGTTAATCATAGATTCGTCGGGAAATAAAATTTTGATAAGGAAGAAACGCACGTACGTGACATCTTATTTCAGAAGTAGGTAAACAATCCTATATTCTTTTAAATAATTCATGATTTACTTTACAGTTGATGGCGATTGGGGAAACTGGGGAGAATTTTCCAATTGTACAAAAACCTGTGGTAATGGTACCAGGACTCGACAACGACTTTGTGATAATCCAAGTCCTGCACATGGTGGTGCGACTTGTCTCGGCAATCAAACTGAAACTGTGGCATGCGCAGAAATTCCCTGCCCTGGTAAGAATTATTGTTTGTTTGTCTGTTTGTTTGTTTGTTTAAGATGTTATATTTATGTTTGTTTGTTTAAGATGTTATATATATATGTTTGTCTGTTTGTTTGTTTGTTTAAGATGTTATATATATATGTTTGTTTGTTTGTTTGTTTGTTTGTTTAAAATGTTATATTTATGTTTGTTTGTTGGTTTATGTTTTAGATGATATATTGATCTATTTACAGTGGATGGAAACTGGGGAGAATGGTCGGATTTTAGCGACTGTTCTACAACATGTGATGGAGGAACACAAAACAGAACAAGACTATGTGATGATCCAGAACCGAGTAATGACGGTGCTACCTGTTCTCCTCCTGGTAGCGAAACTAGGTCCTGTAATACCATTTCATGTATAGGTAGTACCTACTTATTTATTTTCAAATGACTTCTGGTTTGATTGTCCCATCGAATCAACTTAACTCTTTCAAAATACAGACCTGGATGTTTTTGACTGGTTCATTAAGCTCGGTTTCCTATCAAATCTGTTCTTTGATCATATAATCAAAATCTGTATAATATAAACTTTTTTCAGAAGCTGTTTGTGAGGAGAAGCAATATGTTTACAATGCCAGTATCGGTATTTGTATCCAGCTATATACAGATAAGAAAAACTTCGACGACGCCAGTGCTGCATGTACAGCGGATGACGCTTTTCTTTTCAAAATGGATACAACTGACAAATTAGAAGTTGCTAAAAAGATTATTGAGGATAGAAGTAATATTATTTTCTGAAATATTTATCCAATATGTTGATTTTGCACGTGGGTCCTCTTCCCAATATCATGTTCATAAGTCATCTTATACCTAGACTGTCAATTTTTTCAATGAGACATCTGTGGTTCCTGTAATTCCACTGGAACTGGTTGCGATTTGACGATAAGTGACTCCATCAAACTCTAGATAGTGTAAATGCAAGGACACGAATGTATGTTTTAAAGTTGGAATGGTACAAATTAATGCTATCTGTGTCCCCGATACACACAAAAGCTTTTTAAACATGTTACAACCCCTTTAACAAATGATATCTTATTTCTTTCAGAATCAGACCAGCCTGGCTATTTCATTGGAGCTCGAAATGATAATGCGGATGCTACTTTCAGATGGTTGGATGGTTCCAGAGTAACGTGGATTGGAAACGCTCCAGTTGATCCAGATCAAAATTGTGTAAGACTTAGGAAGGCAAATTATCATATGGATGAAGCTGTTTGTCGAAGAAAACGATATTTCTTTTGTCAGATAACTGTACCAACCTGGACAGCTCCTGGAGGAGGTCGATTTTAAAAGGAAAAGTATCTGTAATCAGTCAAGAAACACACATAGAAAAAGTTTGGTTTTCTTCTCCATATAATTCACAGTAATATAACCCAAGATAGTTAGCTCATCGTGCGATCAAATAACTTTAATTGTTATCATTTTTAAAATTTGGTGTTAATTTGACTATTATTATTTTAAGATTAAATTCGGATATCGTATAAAAACATCAGAAAAGTGTCCATTTTATACAAAAACAAATATCTCCTCCTTCCACTACAAGATTTTATTTGAAATATGTTTTCATTGATTAGGTTTTCATCAAAATTAAATATATTTCCAGTTTATTTTACGTATTGGAATGTGTGTACTGTCATATGAGTTCCTATATATACAATGTGTTCTAGGACATACAGCTATATATAGTTATCTAATTGGACATTTGTTGTAAAGTTATTCCTATCCGACAATAACAAAAATCACAAATATACATTATAGATGCGTTTCTATACAAACTTTCTAACTAAATGATTTACTACAAACATCACAAGTCTAATGTTTCTCTCCAGTATTGTTAGAAGTTATCTGTCTTAATGGATTTTCGTACAGATTTAATACAGACACTGTTAAGAATGTTATGGTTAGAAAATATGCTTCTGAATGGACTGACGGCCATAGACTTTCACCTTGAAATTAAATACCCAAATGGTTAAAGCTATTAACATTATTATTTTGTATTTTCTAACATGTTCTTTGGAGAAACCTCTCATGGGAGGCTAGCGACAAGACACTTCCACAGAATTGCTTCATTTGGATTTAGCCTCGAAACTTCCCTAGTACCCTCAGTCTCGAGATGCCGGAGCCGCCACTGGTTAATGGCTAGTTTAAAAGATATAAGAAGCTTTCGGGTGTTTTTCATCACGTTTGTGAGACTCAAAATAAACTTAGAATAATAAAGGGGAGAGAACTTCTCCCTGAAACAGACCATTTTTACCATTAAAATGTTAGACGTTGCCGTTATATTTCACACATCACTGAACTTTTTTGTACTTTTACTCTTTAATGAGTTTAAACCAAAGATTAAAACGATTTGTGAAATCCACAAAGAACACGTATAATCTCTTTTTGAAAATTAAAGATGGTAAAATGAATATTTCGTCCACTGTTGAATTTGTTTTTCGGAATCCGAATTGACAATCAGTAATTTTGTGCTCATCGAATTTTATGAGACGACTGTTGAAAATACAAGTGAAAAGTTTTCAAATGTAAGATGTAACAGTTATTTCCCTTTAGTTTTGGTTAGGTGAACATAATGACAAAGTAAATTGTTGACATGTTGTATACAATAAAACTCAGGAGTAATATACTATATAAACTGATGATGACAATGTAAATTATAGAAACGTTGTGTACATTAATACTCATGAGTAGTATACTATATAAACTGATGATGATAATGTAAATTGTTGAAACGTTGTGTACAATAATACTCATGAGTAGTATACCATATAAACTGATTATGCCAATGTAAATTGATGAAACGTTGTGTACAACAAAACTCAGGAGTAGTATACCATATAAACTGACGGTGACAATGTAAATTGTAGAAACGTTGTGTACAATAAACTCAGGAGTATCATACCATATAAACTGATGATGACAATGTAAATTGTAGAAACGTTGTGTACAATAAAACCCCAAAAGACTTTTTGACCTTTCATGATCAGTCACTCATTGGAATTCTGCTGGTAATTCTATTCAAAGTTAGCTGATTATGAATTGATGATGGACATGTGAGACAAACTGGTATTTTTCCAAGTCATTAGAACACCTCTACTTTCTATTCATATAAATATTAGCATTTTTATTTTCATAAATGAAAAAAGGGAACCCATTTTTAAACCATAATTGGTTTCTTTTCACATCACATCTATGATAGTGATTTGTTTGCTACCTTGTGTAAGTAATCACAAGTTACATTTGTCATCGTTTATCGCCATAATGGCCGAAGCCTTTTTAAGCACTCGGTTTCTAAGAAGTACGACAACAAAGTGCTTCAAGTACCGGTTTCTAATAATAAAAGGGAATCAACTGGCAAAATTGCAAGTGGATCTAAACTAAATTAAAAACACCGGTAATAATATCGAAGTGAAATTCGTAAGTTGGCTCAGACGGACGAGAGACCGGGCAGTTCTAGCAGCATGATGAATACAAGGAAAGATGAATTAGACTCTTTTAGTGAAGAAACGGCCCAAATGAGCAAATCGCACGGAACAATCATTCGCTCAGTTCAAGAAATTAATAAGCGATTCCATAGAGCAATCTGATAATAGCTCCAATGTCCTAAATAGACTCACTATGAGCTCACAATCAAAATCTGCGAGAAAAGGGTCTTTTTACGAGATGAGTTGAACAGTGAGTCGGATTCTGTATCGTTGGCACTGACCCAAGATAGGTTCAAACAAGTACAGGAAGTTGATGATCAAATCAATAAATTGCTGGAAGTTAATCAAGAAAAGTACCCAGTAAAACTGGTGGTACGGATACGGGTGATCTCTTTGAAGATACCCTAGTATTAAAATATATTCACAGATAAGACGGGTAAAAAGATATAAATTCAAAACTGGTGAAAATCTTAAATCCATTCTTTTCTGGCTTTAATTTAAGGCCTTCCTTACCCAGAAATGGGTAGTGATATGGGATGTTTGTTCTAATATTATATCTCAGGATGCTTTCACCAGTATGTAAATTATCATTAAAATGGTAATTTTATAAATTATTGGCACTGTTGTGTGGACAGTGCGTTCAGTCTCTACACTTATTATACATAGGAAACAATACTTTCAGGTCGTCTGGAATAAAGATAAGGATTGGTGATATTGTTAAACTAACTAGGCCAGGTGTCCATTAAAAATATATATTTATTAAAAGTTATGCAACTGATAGGCGTCTTTGTATATATATATATATATATATACTGTTTATGCTGAATATTTAGGTAGGATTTCTCCATGAAGATGTAACAATAAGTTATTTATAAGTTAAGTTTCACTTTGCTAAGGTGTTTCGAAAGACACTTTTTGCAAATGTCTGGAGTAGATACTTCTGTTTTTACACCACATTCGGTTAGGTCTGTGCATCGGCGGAGTCAAAGGAACAGGATGGTTATCCACCTCCCCCTCGCAGCCCCTAATGAAAAAATTTCATAACGGGGTTAGAAATTCGAGCAACCTCAGGTATTTCGCCCCGTATTTTGAAGTCTCACGTGACCTCGAAGCTTACGTCAAACAGTATGACTGAATTTATAAATTAATCGAGGCTTACCTGTAAGGAGAAGTTTAATTGATAAATTATAGCACAGAAAAAACGTAACGTTCATAAAGTTAATTTGTCAGAAAAGAGTAAAAAATTCTATACTAGAAAAAGTCAACTGAGTAAAACGGGCTTAACGTACAATTTTCCTAATTTCCACTTACCACGTGACTTTGAATTCAGAATTGTGAATCGATTTTATGAGCTCATTAATGTGTAAATTTATTTTTTATTCTTTTGACAACCCATACTAGTTTGAACAAGATATAAGGAACGGAATAAAGTACCGTTCTTTGAAATAATTTTTCTATTTATATGTAGACTAATGATATCTTTTGTTTTATACAGCGAAGAACTGCCCTTAACGACACTGTTGCTGTTTCGCCGCCTCCCCGTTTTGCTATCGATGTGAAACTTGGCAGAGAACATCGTATCATGAATACGGTTTTTGACAGTATGTTATTAACCCGTATTAAACTAAGCCCACTCCACTTCGTTTTAGGGGCGTGGAAATGAGATTGGAGGCATTTAAATCTGACCAATCAGACGTTACCAAGCTGAAGACGTCAAGGGATTGGACAATAGTTAGCTATAAATACGCAATTTTTCTTACTTGGTCATGCTATTTTTAGAAATCTTCTTTATCCCTTTAGCATAATGTGGTAAAACCGCGCTAGTGAGCACCAAACACATGCAGGGGAGTTCACCTGAACGACAATATTTATCGATATACTTATTACATATTAAAAATGTAATCCAATTACATAAATTATGTATTTTCTGAAATTAATCTAATGACGTGTAATGGTTGACGAAACCTCACACCTTCTTTCGAATAACTTTAACATTCGTGACGCTACACTGGCCCTTTTAAAGGGATAGTTGCTGGAAGGTTTTAGCTGAGTGAATCGGTAATAGTGTTCACAGCTCACCGTCGAAATTTACGCCTTTAAATCCACGTGTGTCTAGAATTATCTGTATTTGACAGTTTTTAAAGACGGTTCGTCTTTTCTCGAGATACTGACATGTAAAGAAGAGACATACACAGAAATAGGAAAAGTAATTCCTAGTTTTGAAAGAATTATGCAATTTTTTAACATTTTTAGGACTTCTGAAGACTCAAATCAATCAATCAAATTGGCACACCTGTCCCTTTAAACTCATTTTAATTTTTATTTTATTTTACATATTTGAGGTGCAATCATCATTATTTGTCATGCTTGGAGGTACATAAGAATATCTATATATTTATTATATATACAGACGAAGGCAACGGTTAACTCTAAGAACTGGGCAGAGTTGGATCGAACAAATGACGGACGGAAACGGATCGAAATATTGTCAAACAGGAACGGATCCTATCTTTGACGAATAATATAACTTTTAATTCATTAACGGAGGCAGATATCTTTTAACTTTTTGGCGATATCTTACGTAGCCATGAGAATTCAAGTTTCAGCCATTTTGTTATTAGGTGTTATTGTAGCCTCGGGGGCAGAGCCAAATGAACTGGTTTCCTTTGCGTGTCTGTTCTTTCAGGACATGTTTAAAGAGTGTCCGGAAGGTAAGGTTTGCTTTTATACAACTTTCGATATCTTGAAGTTAAAGATGGGTTCCCTCATTTTCATTTATGAAAATAAAAATGCCAATACTTATATGAATAGAAAGTAGAAGTGTTCTAATGACTTGGAAAAATACCAGTTTGTCTCACATGACCATCATTAATTCATAATTAGCTAAATTAGAAGAGAATTACAAGCAAATTTACAATGAGTTGCCGATCAAGAAAGGTTAAAAAGTATTGTTTTGTTTATCCAGACTACATACATGGAAATCTATGTTTGGTTACAACTCTTTTAACTATATGCAATAAGAACACAATGATTTGATTAAGAATACGTGATATTCATTAGAAACACCAATAAATGAAATAGTTTGCTTAATTTGACACTAAAAAATAAGGAAAGCATCTTTAAAGCGTTTGTAGAGAAATTTTCTAAATTTTATATGTGTATCGAAGACACTGATAGTTTTTTACAGACGTCTGTGATTCCTGCAATTTCATTAAAAATAAGTGTTTGATCACTTCACTAATCGCAAACTATGCTTTCTCATATAAGGACCTGCGGGATAAGTGACGTCATCAAACACATGGAATTGTGTGTGTCTCAAATACACATATTTTTTTTACAATCCCCTGAAAAGGTACGTATCATAGTACTGATTATAGCAAGAAAAAGTCATATATATTCTACAAGATGTTGTACGATTTGAAATAAAAAAAATTGTAAAGACACTTTTAACATTCACGAATTGTTCTCAGAGTATAAGCATGAGGTATTTGTACTGAATGACCAATTTCATCACGAATTGTGCCTTCTACAGTGTTTAAGACCTAAAACTTTTTCTGATTTTCGATAGAGCTCTTTCTTGGGTGATTATAAAACTTAAATCAAATTTCATCTAAACAACCGTCTCAAAAATTGTGGCATCTAGAGTGTTAAGAAATAAATAAATTGAACGCGTTTTAAATAACAAATACACTAAGTTTTATCCAAATCCGTCAATAATTGTGATTTGGATTTGGACATATTGATGTTTCAGTGGACGGAGTATGGGGAACATGGGGACCTTATTCATCATGTTCATCAAATTTTACCGGAGGAACTCGTACACGAACTAGAAGCTGTGACAATCCTTCAGCATCAAATGGTGGATCCCAGTGTCCTAACATTATCACAGGCGCTACAGAGACAGAGGACTGCAACACAGAAATTCCATGTCCTGGTACGTATAATGAATACATCACTTGCAAATCCTGGTACTTATAATATTAATCACTTACACATCCTGGTACGTATAATATAAATCACTCCCACGTCCTGGTACATATAACATACATCACTTCCTCATCCTTGTACGTATAATATACATCAATTCACCGTCCTGGTACGTATAATATACATCAATTCCACTTCCTGGTACGTATAATATACACCAATTCCTCGTCCTGGTACGTATAATATACACCAATTCCTCGTCCTGGTACGTATAACATACATCAATTCCTCATCCTGGTACGTATAATATACATCACTTCCTCATCCTGGTACGTATAATATACACACCAATTCCACATCCCGGTACGTATAATATACATCAATTCCACTTCCTGGTACGTATAATATACACACCAATTCCACATCCTGGTACGTATAATATAAATCAGTTCCACATCCTGGTACGTATAATATAAATCACTCCCACATCCTGGTACGTATAATATAAATCACTCCCACGTCCTGGTACATATAATATACATCACTTCCTCATCCTGGTACGTATAATATACAACAATTCCTCGTCCTGGTACGTATAATATACAATAATTCCACGTTCTGGTATGTATAATATACAACAATTCACCGTCCTGGTACGTATAATATACAATAATTCCACGTTCTGGTATGTATAATATACAACAATTCCTCGTCTTGGCACATATAATATACATCAATTCCTCGTCTTGGTGCGTATAATATACACCAATTCCTCGTCTTGGTATGTATAATATACATCAATTCACCGTCCTGGTACGTATAATATACAATAATTCCACGTTCTGGTATGTATAATATACAACAATTCCTTGTCTTGGCACATATAATATACATCAATTCCTCATCTTGGTGCGTATAATATACACCAATTCCTCGTCTTGGTATGTATAATATACATCAATTCCACGTTCTGGTAAGTATAATATACATCAATTCGTCGTTCTGGTACGTATAATATACACCAATTCCTTGTCCTGGTACGTACAATATACAGTAATTCCTCGTCTTGGTAGTATAATATACATCAATTCCACGTTCTGGTAAGTATAATATACATCAATTCCTCGTCTTGGTAAGTATAATATACATCAATTCCTCGTCTTGGTAGTATAGTATACATCAATTCCTCGTCTTGGTAGTATAATATACATCAATTCCACGTTCTGGTAAATATAATATACATCAATTCTTCGTCCTGGTATGTATAATATACATCAATTCCACGCCCTGGTACGTATAATATACATCAATTCCTCGTCTTGGTACGTATAATATACAACAATTCCACGTTCTGGTAAGTATAATATACATCAATTCCTCGTCTTGGTAAGTATAATATACATCAATTCCCCATCTTGGTACGTATAATATACACCAATTTTAACTCCTAGAACCTATAATATAGTCCTTCTGTATTTGCAGTTAATCATAGATTCGTCGGGAAATAAAATTTTTGTAAGGAAGAACGCACGTACGTGACATCTTATTTCAGAAGTAGGTAAACAATCCTATATTCTTTTAAATAATTCATGATTTACTTTACAGTTGATGGCGATTGGGGAAACTGGGGAGACTTTTCCAATTGTACAAAAACCTGTGGTAATGGTACGTGGACTCGACAACGACTTTGTGATAATCCAAGTCCTGCACATGGTGGTGAAACTTGTATCGGAAATCAAACTGAAACTGAGGCATGCGCAGAAATTCCCTGCCCAGGTAAGAATTATTGTTTGTTTGTTTGTTTGTTTGTTTGTTTGTTTAAAATGTTATATTTATGTTTGTTTGTTGGTTTATGTTTTAGATGATATATTGATCTATTTACAGTGGATGGAAACTGGGGAGAATGGTCGGATTTTAGCGACTGTTCTACAACATGTGATGGAGGAACACAAAACAGAACAAGACTATGTGATGATCCAGAACCGAGTAATGACGGTGCTACCTGTTCTCCTCCTGGTAGCGAAACTAGGTCCTGTAATCCCATTTCATGTCTAGGTAGGACCTTCTTATTTTATTTTCAAAATACAAACATAGATGTTTCACTTGAGTCAGAAATTTGCAATTACTAATTCATTAAGCTCGGTTTCCAATTCATATTCTTTGATCATATAATCATAAATTTATGCCATAAATCAAACTTTTTTCAGAGGCAGTTTGTGAGGAGAAGCAATATGTTTACAATGCCAGTATCGGTATTTGTATCCAGCTATATACAGATAAGAAAAACTTCGACGACGCCAATACTGCATGTACAGCAGATGGTGCTTTTCTTTTTAAAATGGATACAACTGACAAATTAGAAGTTGCCAAAGAGATTATTGTGGATAGAAGTAGTATTATTTTCTGAAATATTTATCCAATATGTCATCTTATACCTAGACTGTCATTTTTTCAATGAGACATCTGTGGTTCCTGTAATTCCACTAGAACTGGTTGCGATTTGATGATAAGTGACGCCATCAAACTAGTTCTGGTGTTATTGTAAGGACAATAATGTATGTTTTAAAGTTGGAATGGTACAAATTAATGCTATCTGTGTCCCCGATACACACAAAAGCTTTTTAAACATGTTACAATCCCTTTAACAAATGATATCTTATTTCTTTCAGAATCAGACCAGGGTGGCTATTTAATTGGAGCTCGTAATGATAATGCGGATGCTACTTTCAGATGGTTGGATGGTTCCAGAGTAACGTGGATTGGAAACGCTCCAAATAATCCAAATGAAAATTGTGTAAGACTTAGGAAGGCAGATTATCATATGGATGAAGCTGTTTGTGGAAGAAAAAGATATTTCTTTTGTCAGATAACTGTACCAACCTGGACAGCTCCTGGAGGAGGTCCATAGAGTCTAGATGATATTAAAAGGAAAACTATCTGCAATCAATCAAGAAACACACATAGAAAAAGTTTGGCGTTCTTGTCCATTTAATTCACAGTAAATTTTTCCTACAATTTAAAGATATGTATATTTCTGTGAATTGACCAAGCTCGAAATAAACCATACAAATCCAGTGATAAAATTATCTTTCAGAAGTGTAAGTGTAGTTTTTCAATGTCAATACCATTGTGAAAGCCCCAAATCCCTGAACCATTGATAAATATGCCTTAGTAGTAAGTAAGTAACAATATCGAAATCAGTATCATCACAAACCTAAACAAACCTCAGTTATGTGGAGATGAGTTTTAAAGGAAACTTTATGTAATAAATCAAGAAACACACATAGAGCACGTCTGTCTTTCTTGTCACTATGATTAAAAGTAATATGACCAAAGATAATTAGCTAATCGTTCGATTAGATAACTAGAATTGGTATCATTTTTAAAATTTGGTGTTAATTGGACTATTATTATTTTAAGATTAAATTCGGATATCATATAAAAATATGTTAGAAAAAATGTATCTTTTTTATGACAGAAGCAAATTTCTCACAATTTTTCAACAAGATTTTATTTGAAATATTTTTTTTGCGTATTGAAATTTCTGTTCTGTCATCCTTTGATTTTAAAGGGGGAGCCGCGGTGGCTCATTGAGTTAGACTCTTGCTCGCTAACCTGAAGGTCCAGGGTTCAATCACGGCATAGGTCGAGATAATACTTTCGGATTTTTTAACCCGCTTATACCCCTGACAGTGATGTAGGTTAGAGGGGCTGACATGGAAAAAGCGTCTAGTTGTTCGGATGGGACAATAAACCGAATCCCCGTGTGCTAAAGGCTGTGCACGTTGAAGATCCCTTTTGGAAATCGAAAAAGAGCAGGCTAATCCCGCTGTCCTGGCAAAATTTCCCTCATTGCACTCTGCATGGCGTTGCCCGTCTCGGCCCACATGGTGCAGAAAAGTAAGACGTAAAACTCAATTCATTTCATTTTGATTTTAAAGGGATTTTGAATAGGTTTTCAAGCGTCTAGTCGTTAGGATGGCACAATACATCGAGTCCCCGGGTGCTTCAGATTGTTAAAGACCTTCGACGATTGATCATCGAAAAAGAGCAGGCTAATACTACATCGTTTCACGAATACGGGTTTTGACATGGTCTTATTAACCCGTTTAAAACTAAGCCCACTACACAACATCGCTTTGCCGCCGTTTGAAGTGATAAGAACACATTCTTTCCAAATAAATATTTCAAAGTAAGGTTTGGTTTTCTATCGGCTTCAGTTCTTTAACGAAAATCTTACTCAATTCTGTACCATAGGCCTACATATTCATCAACATATAAAGCGTCATAACAAGTGATTTGTTTTGATTGGCTGAAATTTGCTACCAATACAGTAGGGCCAAGTTTAATTGGACAATATTTAGCTATGAATACGTAATTTTTCTCACTTGTGTTACCACGGCCCCCATGGAAGTATGACGAATGGAGGTGTGGTTTGGACACAATGGCTAATCCTCCGAAATTTCCCTCATTGCACCCTGCATGGCATTGCCTGTCTTCATTAGCAAACGTGGTGCAGGAAAGTAGGATGTAAAACTCCATTCATTTCATTTAGCCTTGTATGTGTTTCGGGGAATACAGTTAGGTAAATCATGTTAGTCCAGTAATACAGTGAGTCGAACAAAAATAAACTTAACTTCTGTAATTTAATGAATGGACATTTGTCATCACGTAAGTGAGACTCAAAATCATTAACATAAACTGAGAAAAGTATAGGGGGCAGAACGTCTCCCTGATTCAGACCATTTTTACAATCAAATCAGTCCTTTCAATTAAATGTTAGTCTAGTAGTGGTAGTATTACTGGACAAACTTGATTTAACAAATCGCATCGTTTTGTATATATTTTCAATAACTATTTAATTTATCGCTTGGAGACTGATAACTAAATAACCTGTAAAGATTCATACGTAGTTTCGGAAGAACTATAACCTTGGCTTGATTTGAAGTTTTCTTCACGAGTATCTTAAATTTGGAGGTGACAGGACAATATTAGCCCTCCAGTTGAGACAATGCAGAATTCCAATGAGTGATCAAGGTCAAAAAGTCTTTTTTTGTTTATTCAGACTGTACATAAATGGACATTTATTTTCTTTTTTTAATTATATGCAATAAGAACATAATGATTTGATTAAGAATAAATGATAATTCATTAGAAACATCATTTAATCAAATAGTTTGCTTAATTTGACACTAAAAAATAAGGAAATCCATCTTTAAGAAATTCTTCATATTCAGTTAATGACTGGGTGAGCCTATGTAATCCCTAATCATAGCGAAAGAATCTAACGTTACACAATTTGATTTTCTCATGTCAAGGCCAAGCTGAAAACGGTAGAAAAAATTAAAATTAAAAATTAAAATACAATCTGAGTCGCTTTAAGGGGTACCTTAGTCTAATTGTTTATAGCCCTGTCACACCAGACTGTGATCGTTTGCGATCTTACAGTGACTGGGAATGTACAAAGTCGCGGTCAAAAGTGGAAAAGCTGAGAATAAATCCTTTAAAATTACAAACTTAGAAACACTCGAATTATGTGACCATATTGCGTTCTAACGTTTTTGCAACGTCTTTGCCAGGCGTGTACGACGCTTTATACCACTCATGGTGATGTTACAACGCTTGGCTGACGATCTTCTCGATCCCAGAGCGCTCGTAGTGCGTTCCAGAACAAATCGCCGAAGCTTGATCTGTTTTTATTAAACATGTCGAAAATAAGCGCAATTACGCGGCGAATAGTGCCGACACAAGGAAATATAAACAAAAATAAACGCAATTTAATTGACAACTCCAAACTAGTTTAGTAAACAATGTCTATTTGATTTGTAAATGTATTCGGCATATTTGAAATAATGCTTGGCGCGCTTTTATTTTATTCTAACTAAATTGATTTCAATCTTGTGAGCCGATGATTTATACGAATCAGAAAAAAATAAATCATCGGAGGGAGACAATCTGGTTGAGATTGTTTTAATCCTTAATGAAATGAGGGTAATACAAAGGCTTCCTGCATTCAGCGCATTTAACCAATATCAGGAGAACGGTGGAAGAACGGAGACATCGGAAGCGAGTACCTCCAGGTACTTCAGCGTACTTTCGCATACTTGCGCCCCGGAATCGTGTCGATCGCTCGAAACATTTCCGTTGTTCGTGTTTTCACCTTTTCACAAATTTATTTGATATCACCACATACTTATATCATTTCAATGATAATTAATTATGTATTTGGTTTTCACCTAATGACAGATTTCATCTCAAAGATATAAGCCAATTATATTTATTATGTATTTTGTTCGAAAAAATTGAACTTAACTAATTTTGGGGCATGTAGTAATGCCTTGCACTTGATAGCTACGAAACCCCACCCCTCCTTTTGAATTACATAAACATTCGTGACGCTACACTGGCTCTTTTAATACTCATTTTAATCTTGTTCTTTTTTTAATATTTCAAATTCGATATTCATTATTTGTTATGCTTGATGTTATCTCTGAATAAGCTATTAATCTGAAAGTATGTTAAGATATTATGTATATATGAATTGAATATGGATTAAATAACAATATGTTCTGTTGAAAATAGATTAAAAATGTTTCATTTTATCGAGCAATGATGACTACTGTGGTTACTTATGTACATATAAAGCGGGTGCTCCAAAACAAACACCCAAAAGTTCGACGGGTAGTATCAGTATCTCAGCTGTCTCATCTCTTCCAAAACCCAGAAGTTGTTGTTGTCTAACAAAATAACATGCCAAAAAATACAATTTCAAGGCAACTTACCTATTTCAACCTTTATTCAAGTTACCCTCCATCATCTTCGACCACCAATCGCAACCGTTTTTTCCATCCCGAGATGCCATCTCATACAAGCAGGGTATTCCAAGCATATCTGGAAGAGACTTTACTCACAGGAATGACTATACAACGCGATCTCTACATTGTAATTCAGTGGGTTATGCCAAGTGGGATCCTCTTGAGGAAAATGTGTACTGGGCTCAGTGTGATATATGAGCATTTTTATATTGTAAATTTTTTTTATATTGAATATATATTTGCAGGATTAAAAAACGGGGTTAGCGGTACAAACTGATTGAACTCAGACCGAGTTTCGCTACCAGGAGGAGAACAGGTAGCACCATCATTACTCGGTTCTGGATTATCACATAGTCTTGTTCTGTTTTGTGTTCCTCCATCACATGTTGTAGAACAGTTGCTAAAATCCGACCATTCTCCCCAGTTTCCATCCACTGTAAATAGATCAATATATCATCTAAAACATAAATCAACAAACAAACAAAAATATAACATCTTAAACAAACAAACAAACAAACATAAATATATCATCTAAAACATAAACCAACAAACAAACATAAATATAACATTTAATTGAAAGGACTGATTTGATTGCCAGGTAGATGTTAAAGACAGGGTTGATAATAAAACAGTTGATTTGACCCATTCACCAGTGCTGCATGTACAGCGGATGACGCTTTTCTTTTCATAATGGATACAACTGACAAATTAGAAGTTGCCAAAGCGATCAGTGAAGATAGAAGTATTATCATTTTCTGAAATTTTTATTCAATATGTTGCATGTACGCAGGCCTTCTTTCCATGTCAAGTTAATAAGATCTTCGTCTTCTTATACCTTGACTACAATAGATACCTGTTTTCTTCAGCAATGCAGCGATGCAGCGATGCAGCGATTTGATCGGACTGTTCACCAGCGTATATTGGCAATCAGAGACTTCATCATCCAAAATTCCAATCAGATAGCTGCATTACAAACTTCCGGGACACGCGATAGGTATCTATTGCACTCAATTGTCACCATGTCCAGTTACGATACTGCATCCATCTTTACAATGTTAAAAGAGATTCTTAAAAAGTTTTACAATTAGTTGAATTGTAATGTAGACACTGATAGCACATTTGCACCGTTTCAATTTAGCAATCAGACGTCTTTGGTTCCTGCAATTCCAGTAAAACAGTAAGTGCGTTTTGCCGCTTCACTTAGTTCTGGTGGAAATATAGGAACCACAGACATATGATTTATAATTGGGATGGTACAAAATAATGCTAGCAGTGTCCCCGATACATATAATAGTTTAATAAACCTCTCTACAATCCCTTACAGAATCAGATCAGACTGATCTGATTGGAAAGGCCGCAAATAATCCAGATCAAAATTGTGTAAGACTCAAGAAGTCAACTTATCAGATGGATGAAACTTCTTGTACAAAACCAAGATATTTCTTTTGTCAGATAACTGTACCAACCCGGACAGCTCCTAGAGGAGGTCCATAGAGTCTAGATGATATTAAAGGGAAACCTATCTGCACCGACCCGCCCCTAACAATATAGTTCTATAAATCGACAGTCTTATTTGGATGATAGAATTATCAAATATTTATTATTCCATTGAAATATTAACAACAATTGTAAATTTCAATAAATTGTAAAATTAGATTAGACTCTAGGTAAAAAAACTTGGGTCAATCCTTGTTTTCGTTTTCGATGTATTCATACGCCTTATTGTCACGTGACAAACTACAGTTATTGGAAAATAAACGCCGATTTGGCTAACTTGTTTATTGAAGGGAGTGATAGTAGAAAAGTAAATATTTGTCAAGCGATAGTAATATTGAGACCAGAATATAAAACCTTAGAACATCATTCTGACGTAAGATTAAGATATACTATTTTATTGCGACTATCAGTTTACATTCTATCATCATTTTGGATCCAAATTGCACGAAGTTTTTCATTGTTTTTGTTTACAAACACTTGTAGTCCTGATCAGCCAGCCTCTAATATCTAAATTACCAGAATCACGTGATCATTTGTCTATATAGTTGTTATAGAGGCCGTTATAGAGGCAGATGTTTCGGACTAGTACTGTCACAGCCCCAGTTCGCTTCCATTATTATTTGCCCACATGAAATATAGACCACATTTTGTAGTAACCCGTGTTCACCCGTCTTTCCACAATTCTGTATTCAAGAAGGCAGAATTCTTGATTGATTTGGAGGAAACCCAGTGCTGATCAACAACAATGAACTATATCGAAGTAAAAATAAATATTTGATGTGAGTCCTCTTCGAAATTTTTCCAAGTTTAATATGGTTAACATTCTGTAGGCATAATTTAGGATTTATTCGGAATATATCTCAAGGATAAACTCGAAAAATAATTATAAGAGTTATTTCCCTTGCACCTTGAAATTTTTGTAAATATAATTTTCGTTTACATTCTGAAAGACAAAATCTATGAAGGAAACTCTGGTGTTTTTTTTTAATTTCACCAAAGGATGAATTTAGATTAATTGGAGTCACTACCCAAGTTCTTCGAAACACGTTTATTTCTAGCAGGTAAACAATCTAGAGGATACAATTTTTAACGTACTACTTACGTAACCTGGTGAACTACTTCGATCAAGAAAGAACTCTATTGAAATTTAAAAGAGAGAAGCACCAGGTTTGTGACTATTGTATTATAGGATGGGGAGACTTTACAATGTATATCGGAACACATACCGAACTCAGACGGAAATACCGTGAAAGTTCTACAAGCGCAATACAGCATATACGGAAAGTGCCGAGGATTACCGAATGTTCCCGAATTTCCGTTACCGGCAGGAACATTGGCACAAAATATGTTGCATCGCAGTTTGTTAATAAAAAAAAGTCTATTAATCAACATAAAAATTCATTCACTGCCGAGGATTACCGAATGATACCGACATCTATACATGCGCTTTGAAGATTATTATAGAAGCTTTCTGGCCTATTTTACTATTACTACATGACACATCTACATGGAGTTCGGTCTATCCTCACCCATGTCCGTCTATCCATACTTACTGAAGCCTTTTCAGTAAATGCCCTTGCCAAGTGATGGGTGTTTGAGATTAGCTATTGATATAGAATTATGAACAGTATCTAGTCTCTGTCAACTTAAAACTAAACGATATTGGTGTCTAGAAATTAAAATACAAAAAACCCTCGGAAATACAATTTATTCTAATGAAAAATGAATCAATAAAAACATTTCATATAAAATCTTGTAGCGGAAAGTAACGCTGGTTTTATTTTTTTTAATTATGATTTAATTCTATTTATTTTTCATTTTTGTTTACTGAATATAAAAAAAAAACAAAAATAGAAAAATGAGAAGAATCAAATCATAAAAAGGTTAAACATGCCTTAAACAAACCACCGTAGAAAGGGGAGAAATTTGTTTTTGTCATAAAATAACACTTCTCTTTGGTTATATTATTGGATATCTACTGGTGGGTACAGTTATCTGACAAAAGAAATATTGAGATTCTAGACAGGAAGTTACATCCATAAGATAATTATCTTTCCTGAGTCTTACACAATCTTCATCTGGATTATCTGGGGCGTTTCCAATCCACGTTACATCGGAACCATCAATCCATTTGAATGTCCCATCATTATTGTCATCTCGTGCTCCAATTAAATAGCCAGTCTGATCTGATTCTGGAAGAAATAAGATATCATGTTACAAGGTCGTAGCTTTAAGAGGCATTCCGCTTTTTTTGTAAGTCGAATTTTTTTTTTCTGAAAGTATTAAATAAAAAAATCCAGCCGTTAATTTCATAACACCGAAACTATTTGAAAAGTTTACCTTAGCTTACGCATAGTTTTAAAGTTCGTTATACTTTCTGCAAGCTGTTAGAAAAATACTGTACGGATTTTTAGTCAAATAAACGCCTAATTGTAGATAAATATATTTCTCGTGTAAAGGTTTTAACTAAATATAACAGGCCATTATAAAGCCAAACACCAAAATGAGGTCAAACTGATTAATTAAACCCTTTAGAATAAATTCAGTTTGATCAAGTAGATGCATAGATATAAACAGCATACTTTAGAAATAATTTCAGGTATAAATCACGACATTTTGATTGGTCACTCACTGGAATTCTGCTGGTTATTCTCTTCTAAATTATCTAATTATGAATTAATCATGGACAAACTGGTATTTTGTTCAAATCATTAGAACACCTCTATTTTCTATTCATTAGCATTTTCATTTTCATAAATGAAAATAAGGGAATCCATAAAGGGAATGTAAAGAGATTTTCGAAACTTTTTTTGTGTATCACATCAATTTGTACTATTTCATTGTGAAGATTAATAGAGGGTTCTAGCTTGACATTGTGAAGGTTAATAGAGGGTCGTAGCTTGACATTGTGAAGATTGATAGAGGGTTGTAGCTTGACATTGTGAAGATTGATAGAGGGTCGTAACTTGACATTGTGAAGATTGATAGAGGGTTGTAGCTTGACATTGTGAAGATTGATAGAGGGTCGTAACTTGACATTGTAAAGATTGATAGAGGGTTGTAATTGACATTGTGAAGATTGATAAAGGGTCGTAGCTTGACATTGTGAAGATTGATAGAGGGTTGTAGCTTGACATTGTGGATATTGATAGAGGGTTGTAGCTTGACATTGTGAAGATTGATAAAGGGTCGTAGCTTGACATTGTAAAGATTGATAGAGGGTTGTAGCTTGACATTGTAAAGATTGATAGAGGGTTGTAGCTTTTCATTGTGAAGATTGATAGAGGGTTGTAGCTTTTCATTGATCGTAGAAGAAAAGATCTACGTGCATACAATCAACATATTGGATAAAAGTTTCAACAAATGATATTACCTGTATTTTCACTGATCGCTTTGGCAACTTCTAATTTGTCAGTTGTATCCATTATGAAAAGAAAAGCGTCATATACGCTACATTGAGCATTGGCATTGTCGAAGTCGTTCAGTTGTGTATATAGCTTGATGCAAATGTTGGTTTTTTTATCATAAACATATTGCTTCTCTGCACAAACTTCTTCTGAAACAGTTTAATTGATGGCATATAGATTTGATTATAAGAACAGTTTTGACAGGAAACCGAGCTATTGAGCTAGATAATTCAAATTTCACATCCATGATCTGACGAAAGTTTTATACATCTCGTGTTCTAGGTCATACAATATATACTAATATATCGATAGGATGTTCTGATCAATATATCTACCGCATGTTCTATTCATATTCATCGTTTATTTGTACTACATTGATGCCTTTGGAAGAATTTTGCTGAACATGATTTACAGAAATATTCTATCAGATGAAACTTGACGAGTATAGTTATACACAGCTAAAACTTGTTCGCCTTCCTACGGCTCGAGGTTTCAATACTGGCATACAACGAGGGAATACTGTCGTGTTTCACAGTGTCAGTGAGCTCAATTCTAGTTTTTCTGTGGTTGACATTTGCCATTGATATCAAGTACAAGTGTAGTGACAACGCAAGTGAAACATCCAGGTCTGTATTTTGAAAGACCTTAGCTGATGTATGTGACAATCAAATCAGAAGTCATTTGAAAATAAATAAGTAGGTATTACCTATACATGAAGTGGTATTACATGATCGAGTTTCGCTACCAGGAGGAGAACAGGTAGCACCATCATTACTCGGTTCTGGATTATCACATAGTCTTGTTCTGTTTTGTGTTCCTCCATCACATGTTGTAGAACAGTCGCTAAAATCCGACCATTCTCCCCAGTTTCCATCCACTGTAAATAGATCAATATATCATCTAAAACATAAACCAACAAACAAACATAAATATAACATTTACAACAAACAAACAAACAAACAAACAAACAATAATTCTTACCTGCCAGAGAAATTCTGCGCATGCCACAGTTTCAGTTTGATTTACGAAACAAGTTTCACCACCATGTGCAGGACTTGGATTATCACAAAGGGGTTGTCGAGTTCACGTGCCATTACCACAGGGTTTTGTACAATTTAAATCATGAATTATGTAAAAGAATATAGGATTGATTGCCTACTTCAGAAATAAGTAGTACGAAAATATCAATGCGTTCTGTCTTATTAATGTTATTTCCTGTTGAACCTATGATAAACTAAAACTAAAACCAAAAGACGAGGAATTGATGTTTATCATATATACCAAAATATGAAAGTGATGTTTATCATACGTACTAGGATGTGGAATTGACGTGTATAATACTTACCAGAACGGGTATTATACATACTAATACTTGAAAGTGATGTTTATCATACATACCAGGACAAGGAATTGGTGTATGTTATACGTACCAGAACGTGGAATTGGTATATATTATGCGTACCAGGTATATTATACGTACCAGTACGAGGAAGTGATATATATTTTACGTACCAGGACATGGAATTTCTGTGTTGCAGTCCTCTGTCTGTGTAGCGCCTGTGATACTGTTAGGACATTTGGATCCACCATTTGATGCGGAAGGATTGTCACAGTTTCTGGTTCGTGTACGAGTTCCTCCGATACAATTTGATGAACATGGTGAATAAGGTCCCCATGTTCCCCACACTCCGTCCACTGAAACATCAATTTGTCCAAATCAATAGCAAGCTGTGCTGGGACCTAAAAATGCTGAATCACTTATCATCAAGCCCTATAACCATCAATTCTATTAATTTAGATTGTTTCTTTTCTTTACTTCTGATATTTTCACTTTTCCATTTCTGGGATTATTTTAAATTTGTTTAACAAGATTTACATCCATTCTCTGTATCAATGATTTATCCAGTAATATCAAAGGCGTATGAATCGAAGGCTTCTGAACAAATGAGTGAAATTTGTATAAGCATAATTCTACATTTTAATATTAAAGATAAATTAAAACACCGGTTTTACATCGTTTTGATACAAATTTGTACAATATCTTGTTTTTCTATATATAGGTTAGAAGTTACATGACTTTTTCATGTCATAATTATGATTATTACTGTGATCTGTGCCTTTTAAAGAGATTGTAAAGAAGTTTTCTAAAAACTGTATGTGTATTGGCGACACTGATAGCATTAATTTGCCCCATTCCAATTTTCGTTCAGATGTATCTGGATCCTGTAATTTAACTAAACTACGTGTTTTACGACTTAACTTACTGCGATAAAACATAGTTTGCGATTAGTGACGTCATCAAACACTTAGTTTTGGTGAAAATTCGAGAACCATAGACGTATGAACGAAAATGGGAATGGTGCAAATGGGTACTATCAGTGTCCCCGATACACATAAAAAATTTAGAAAACCTCTTTGAAAATCCTTCAACTTCAAGATATCGAACGTTTTAAAAAAGCAAACCTTACCTTTCAGACAATCTTGAAACATGTCCTTAAAGAACAGACACGCAAAGGAAACCAGTTCATTTGGCTCTGCCCCCGAGGCTACAATAACACCTAATAACAAAATGGCTGAAACTTGAATTCTCATGGCTACCTATATCCGCCACCGTCAATGAATTAAAAATGATATTATTCGTCAAAGATAGGGTCCGTACCCATTTGCCAAAATTTGGATCCGTTTCCGTCAAATGTTCGATCCGACTCTACCAAAGTTTTTACAGTTAACTGTTAGGGTCAGGTTAAAAGAGAACAAAACAAGAAAAGAGTTTAAAAAGAGCCAGTGTAGCGTCACGAATGTAGAAAAAATTATTTAGTTATAAGTCGTGATATACCTATATATGTGAAAAAGATACTGTAGTGGAAAATTTTTTTCATACAAAATAATTTATTTTGAATGGTTTTAAAGATGGGTTCCCTTATTTTTATTTATGAAAATGTAATGCTAATACTTATATGAATAGAAAGTAGAGGTGATCTAATGAGTTGGAAAAATACCAGTTTGTGTCACATGTCCATAATTAATTCATATTCAGCTAAATGAGAAGAGAATTACCAGCAGAATTTCAATGAGTGACCGATCAAGAAAGGTTTTTTTTTTGTTTATCCAGACTATACATACATGGATTTATGACTGGTTAAAATTTCTAATTATATGCAATAAGGACATAATGATATATGATTAAGAATACATGATAATTCAATAGAAACACCAACTAATCAAATAGTTTGCTGAATTTAATAAAAATAAGGAAACCCATCTTTAAGAAATTCTTTCCTATTCAGTCTAGGACTGGGTGAGCTGTATTTACACAGTAGAAAGAACGTAACGTTCCGCAGTGTTATCTCATGTGAAAAAGAAACTGCTGTGGAAAATAATTTTGTACAAAACAAATTATTTTGAATGGTTTAAGGGCAATATTGCGCCGAGCGATAAATTGAATAGTTGTTGAAAATATAAACATTTAAAGGATGCGATTTGGTAAATAATGTTTTCCAGTGATACAACTACTACTGGACCAAATGATCGCCTCACTGTATTAGAAACCGGTCACTGGTACATATAAAAAGGCTAGAATACCTCTTTGCAATCCCTTTAAATTCAAACATCGCTACGTTTTTGACTGGTGTTAGAAATGTACGAATTTTAGGAAACAATAATTGCCACATTGTAGAGAAATGATTACTTCATTATAGTTACTGTCATGGTTCCCCACCATGATTTCTGCCATGATTAGTGCCATAATTACTATCAATATTACTGTCATGATTACTGTTATAATTACTATCATGATTACTGTCATAGTTACTATCATAATTACGCTTTCTCGCCTTTTTCCTCGCTTTCTCGACTTCTCGCCTTCTTTATCGCTTTCTCTCGCTTTCTCGCTTTCTCGCCTTTTCCTCGCCTTTTTTTACCCTCGCCTTTTTCCTTGCTTTCTCGCCCTTTTCCTCGCTTTCTCGCCTTTTTCCTCGCTTTTTCCGCCTTTTTCCTCGCCCTTTTCCTCGCCTTTTTCCTCGCTTTCTCGCTTGCTCGCCTTTTCCCTCGCTTTCTCACTTTCTCGCCTTTTTCCTTGCCTTTTCCTCGCCTTTTTCCCCGCCTTTCTTCATTCAGTGCACATTTTTTTCATATTGTTAATTTAATTGAATTAATGAAAAATAAAAAAAAAAAACGAAATTCATTTTGAAAGAATGTTAATCAGAAGTAACAGATATTCCTTCAAAATAGTTTTGCTGTTGTTCCATGCATACGGTATTTTGCATTCCGTATTTAAAATCGGTACCCATGTCGGGTGTAATTTGGTACTAATGACATAGTTACGAAAGCACAGGCACAGGACTTATATCTTAGTGTGTAATTTGAAAGGAAAGAGTATATATAGTGTTATCGAATATCTTCACTATTCTTCTATTAAAAATAGACTATCAAACATAAAAACTTTTGAAAAACCGGACCGGGGCACACTGTTAAAAAAACCTGTTTTTGTGAGTCTGTAGGGCTTATATATAGACCAATTAAACTCGGTTTTCTTTTATATGTAACAAGATATATGTGTACAAATATTTTTACAAAAATTCAATTTTTAGGTTTCAGATTGATATGAAATTCACTCAACGGTGGCATTCCTCTTTTTGTAGGTAAAGAAATTTTTTTTTTAGCTGAAATTTTTGACAAAAAGATATACCAAAATCTAGAAAAAAGTGTCCTTGAATAATGATATATGAAAGTTTTAACTTAAAAAATCAAGCCAATAAACGCCAAAACTATTCTATAAGCTTATGAAGTAGGCCTAGGCTACACATTACATAAACTTTGTAAGTTAATATTGTTTTTGTTCATTGCAAGAAAACTACTGTACGGATTTAAGCAAATTAAACGCTTTATTTTATAGAAATATATGTCGCCTAATTTTTCTGAAGGTTCCAACTAAAATTATCGAGCCATTAAAAAGACAAACATCAAAACTAGGTGAAACTAATTAGTAATTAACGATCCATTTGTTAATTAACGGATTGAAATCAAATTCAGTTTGACCAGTAGATACATAGATATTAATAGCGAGGAAAAAGGCCAGAAAGAGAGGAAAAAGGCGAGGAAAAAGGCGAGAAAGCGAGGAAAAAGTCGAGGAAAAGGCGAGAAGGTGAGAAAGCGAGAAAGCGAGGAAAAGGCGAGAAGGCGAGAAAGCGAGAAAGAAGGCGAGAAAGCGAGGAAAAAGGCGAGGAAAAGGGCGAGGAAAAAGGCGAGAAAGAGAGGAACAAGGCGAGAAAGCGAGGAAAAAGGCGAGAAAAAGGCCAGAATACGAGGAAAAAAGGTGAGAATTTTCCTCGCTTTCCAGCCTTTTTCCTCGTCTTTTTCCTCGTCTTTTTTTAACCCTCACTTTCTCGCCTTTTTCCTCAAATTTTTCCTCGCTTTCTCGTGGGCGAACAGTCGAGTTTTCTCGCTTTCTCGTGGGCGCAGCCGGCTTCCATAGATTCGACTATTATTATCTGATACTATCAGAGTATCTACCCATCTGACCTGAAACACTGACACTGTGAATCACGACAGTATTCCCTCAATGTATGCCGGCATTGAAACCCCGAGACGTAGGAAGGCGATCAAGTTTTAGCTGCATGTAACTATACTCGTCAATTTTGATCTGACAGAATTGTTCTGTAATTCATGTTCAGTAAAATTCGTTCAAAGGCATCAATGTAATACAAATAAACGATGAATATAAACAGAGCATGACATTAAAATCAAACGGTAGACATATGATAGAAAATACCAGAATCATAGATGATTGTATTAATTTAGCTCGACAAAAGCGCATATCTGGACTCCTTATGGCAATCGATTTTTCTAAGGCTTTTTTATTCAATCGTCATAAATTTACGGTTAAAGTCCTCCGACATTTTAGTTTTGGTAAAATATTCATTCGTTGGATACTAACTTTATATTACAATATTGAATGTGCTATCAGAAACAATGGTTATACTACCCATTACTTCCCAATAGAAAAGGGTGTGCGCCTAACCTATTTAATCTCATAATAGAAATTCTTTGTATATATATACGACATGACAGTAACATCCACGGTCTCTACTTTGGAAGAACAGAATTAAAAATAATTGGATTTGGAGACGACTTAACGTGCTTTTTCACAGATTACAAATCTGTAAGACACCTGATTGAGGTTCTTAAACAATTCAGTCTTGTATCTGGCCTTTCAGTAAACTTTTCAAAAAACGGAGACATTAGATTTGAACAGTAAAATAAAAAACTTGACAAAACTGCTCTCTGAAAATAACATTCGCTTGTGCACATCCTCTATCAAAATCTTAGGCATTCATTTTTCCCTAAATGATTCAATATCATGTAACTTAAACTTCCATCCAAAAATACGCGAAGTAGAAAATATTATATCAAAATTCAGATTTACGGAAATTGCCGAAAGTACAGAAATGAATGAAAAGAACTCGTAACAACTTATCTCATTTATCATCATAATAAGAGAGTGGTGTTGCTGTTCCAAATGGGAATTTTCGTTGACACGGGATATTAAAGGTGTCCTTTCATAGAAAATCATTTTTGACAATATACTACAAAAATAATATAGGTCGAGTAATGTAAAAGAATGTATGGTATGTGTCAACTAAACAGTAGGTGTTATAATCCCTAAAATGAATTTACCTTCCGAATACGCTATTAAGTTGAGTAGCACAGACTGCAATGAATGAAATTACAGGAAAATTACCATCATTATTTATGCCATGGTAAGTAATTGGTCCGAAACATCTGATTCTTTTATAGCCCGTGCTTACTGTCATGATTACCACTATGGTTACTGTCTTGCTTACTGTCATGATAACCACTATGGTTACTGTCTTGCTTACTGTCATGATAACCACTATGGTTACTGTCTTGCTTACTGTCATGATAACCACTATGGTTACTGTCTTGCTTACTGTCATGATAAACACTATGGTTACTGTCTTGCTTACTGTCATGATAACCACTATGGTTACTGTCTTGCTTACTGTCATGATTACCACTATGGTTATTGTCTTGCTTACTGTCATGATAACCACTATGGTTACTGTCTTGCTTACTGTCATGATAACCACTATGGTTACTGTCTTGCTTACTGTCATGATAACCACTATGGTTACTGTCTTGCTTACTGTTATGATAACCACTATGGTTACTGTCTTGCTTACTGTCATGATTACCACTATGGTTATTACCTTGCTTACTGTCATGATTACCACTATGGTTACTGTCTTGCTTAATCCTTTGTGGTTGGATTAATTGTTAAAGGTTGGTTAGGATAATTATCGTCGTTTAATCTTACTTGAACTTTATGGATTAAAGGATCTTGAGTTTGGTTCATTGCCACTGTAAAGACATTATTGTTATTCGTTTGAGAATCTGGTAAGTTCTTGAAACCAACTATTTAATTGCTGTTAGTGATTGGCCATGTGGTGGATTCTCCAGCTAAAGTCATGCTACCTACAGTGTTACGATGAAGAAAAGCTATTTCAATATCTTTAGTTAATGAGTTGAATATTTTCGTGTCTACTTCAATTGATGGTGTTATTACGGGTATGAAAAGTTGGAGATTCGTTATTTCTAATTTTGCATCTGAACCATTCTCTCCAAAGAATATCGTATCGTCGTTGATTTCTCTTTGTAGATGAATTTTTTATGGTAAGCCTATGGAAACCTTTCTGTGTTCCAACAGAAAGAATAAAGGATATAATTTCCAATTTACGTAATTACCCCACCTATTATTCTCAACAATATTATTGTACTGAAGTACTCGTTTTTCAAATCCATGTTTAGCTGCTCGTGCTACTCTTTCTATCGTGTTTCGAGCAACAACTCTCACTCTAGCTAAATCGGCATCATTTGCAAGATATCTTACCGGTTCTTTTAAAACACTTCCATCACCAACATCGGGTATCCAACCTGAGACTGAATCGAAATCTTTAGGATATAAAACTGTTTTCAACATTGTGTCGAATTCCCCAGGATGTTTGATTGTTTCTATCGGATTTGAACCAGCTTCCAAAACTATCTCGCAAAATAAAGATGGAAAGAAATTGTTTTTTAACGTTGTATTAGTTTGTGGAACTTGATTCTGAGTGGCGTCTTTAATTTTGAAATCGCATCTGAAATAAGCATCGGAAAGAAGCAACCAATTCGATAATGAATTTATTTCGAAGGTAATTCTACCACCATCATTCAATTTGGGATTTAGAACCAATAGTGGGTGAGATGATAATATAATCCTCTTTTTTCTTGTTAAATGAATAACGAATTGGATCGTATAATCTAAAGATTGGATCTAGTATTTTATTTGCCATTTTTAAGGTTTGAAAATTGAGTAGAAAATTATGGCCTGTTTTTTTTTTTATCCAAAAAAGAGTTATCTCCCTTCTACTAAAAATAACATTACTTAAAACGAGGCTATTAAAAATGTTATGTTATTTTATATAAGGGTATTTTTAATATGCTTTTTTTGATGGAATGTAGGAAATTGATTGAAGGTGTTTTTGGTGTATGAAATGTAGGGAATTTAGGATGTTTTA